>NW_020270431.1:237859-312222 GCF_002803265.2 Melanaphis sacchari | reverse complement strand
GCTGTATTTTATTTATGCCATTTATTAAATTTAAAAATATAATACGTATATTTAATTTTGTTTTATTTATAAAAAAATTTCACGATTTGTTTAAAATCATAAAACTTTGAAATTGATTAATTTGAAGTATTTTGTTTAATTTTTAATTGTTTGTAGGTTTTTTAGGCTCTGTACAAATTAAAATTAAGAGACTATAGATGAATCACAAATTGGTGTGATACACGATACAAAATACAACTGCTATTAAACTTGTATGAATAGATGTTAATTGGGAACTCGATTTATCTTGATATTGATCGTCCACGAATGTTGAAGATTCTTTGGAATCAGAAATGTCGTATGTTACTGCTGTGCTTATCCTAGTTGTTGTAGGGGTAGTCGTTATCTTTGTTGTATTTAACTCATCACCAGAAAGTGTTGTATTCGGATTTATGGATGACTGATTTGTAGTAGTAGTAGAGGGTATAATTGTAGTTATTGTTGAATTATTATAATAAGTCACTGTTGTATCTGTTTGCGACGTTTGTTTAGTTCTTTCAGTAACTGTAGTGCAAGGTTTATCCGTAATTGGCCCATCTTCTGTAATATCAGTGTCTTTTGTTTCTTTGGTAATAGCCGTTGTAGGGTTCGGGCTTGATGTCGATACTTTTGTAGTTGAAGATTGAGTAGTAGAACGATGAGTGCTGGGCATATCCGAATATGGGTCGTCTTCCGTATTGTACATTTCTTCTGTTTCTTCAGTTATAGTCGTTGAAGGATTTGAACTCGAAGTAAATTTCTCTGTGGTTGAAGATTGAAAAACAGAAGTTTCAGAGCTAGGTTTATCCGAAGATACTTCAGTTATTTCAGTAAAAGGTTCAGAACTAGATTTATCCGAAGTTTCTTCAGTTTCTTTGGTTTCTGTGGTATATTCGGTTGTTTCTGTTGCTCCAGTAAAAGGTTTAGAACTAGGTTTATCCGAAGTTTCTTTAGTTACTTCAGTAAAAGGTTCAGAGCTAGATTTATCTGAAGTTTCTTCAGTTTCTTCAGTTTTTTCAGTTTCTTTAGTTTCTGTGGTTTCTGTGGTATATTCGGTTTTTTCTGTTGCTCCAGTAAAAGGTTCAGAGCTAGATTTATCCGGAGTTTCTTCTGTTTCTTCAGGAAAAGGTTCAGAACTAGGTTTATCGTAAATATTATCAGTTTCTATGGATTCTTTAGAATATTTTTGGTTACCTATTTTTCCAATTATAGAGGTTGCAGGACTCGAGTTTGATGTAGGTTTTTCGGTAATCAACGATTTAATAATAATAGAAGAATTTGATTGTGTTAAAAATTTTGGAGAAATAAGATCGTCCGAATCTGTTACATCAAACAAAGAAGTTAGTGTTTTTTCAGTACCTTTTGAAGATAGTTCAACTGACTGGGTGTTTTTTGCGTCAATGAGTTCTGCCCTTACTGAAGTATATTTCAGATACATTGCGATGTTTCTACTTTCTTTTGGAGAGTAGAAATTTGGCATGGATTTTGGTTTTGAATAAGTTCGTTTATCTTCTGTGTCTAGTGAAGATTTATCTTTCATATCGATTTTTATTATGTCTTTTGTTACTATTAAATTTGTATCAGTCACAAAATTATAATTAGCAATAAAATTAGTAGTAAGTTTTTCTGATGTTTTATCTGAAGATATTGGGTTAATTACATTTTTGATCCAATTGTTGTATTTAAAAATGTTATTGAATATATTAGGCTCTTTGAGTGAGTATATACCATATAAATGACTATTACAGATTAAAGGAGCTCCATTATCGGTTATCTAAAAAACAAACACAATAAAAGTAATTTATATAAATTTCGTATACTTAATAAGTCTGTTATCAGTTATTATGTATGTTTATACTTAACACCTAGCATGTTAACTTGTCCCTAATTTAAAATTCAATAGTAATAACAATGATATTCTTTGTATTAATGTCATGTTTATTGTAACAAAAATTATCAATTTCTTATTTTTTTTACATCATCTTAATTAAAATAATAGTATATTTATTGACATAGATTGCTTAAAACCTTACTAGTTAATGACAAATATACAAATCTAAAAACAAAACTACTAATATATAAATCTCTCATCAAACTTATTTGGACTTATGGTCTTTAACTCTGGCGAAATGCTAAAAAATCAAATCTAAATCGTATTCAGGCTTTTAAAAATATTGCATTAAGAAAATTAACGAACTCCCCCTCTTATGTTACAAATCATTTCCTTCACGCAGACCTGAAAATTATAACTGTAAAAGAAGAAGCAATAACTTATTATAAAAGATTCCATAATCGACTTGCAACTCATTCTAATCCTCTTATTCAAGCTCTGTCATAAAACGTTATTCCTAGTAATCTCCAAGGCATTTAAAACGCAACTGGTGTAGAGATATGTTAACTTAAAAATAACAAAAATTATATATAAATAGTATATAATATATAATATATATGTAAAAATTAATTTATAACCTCACTTAAAAGTGTCATCATTGGGTGGCTGCTTTTATCAAGATTTTCATATATTATAATATTTATTTTAGCCAATATTTTTATTGTACCCTTGAGGTGCAAATTGTGTATATAACAATAAAGGGGGAAAAAATTGTCATTAATGTGCGCAGACACCAAAAGTAGGTAGTACATATATTATATTATTATTGGCCCTCTATTTTGAAACTATTATACTTGTACTTTTTTTAAGCTTAATGTTCTTTTAATATATATAATAGAAAAAATACAAATTGCACACTATCATATATCATTTTTGAGATAGTAGTCATAGCGGCTTTACATTTAAGTTAAAATACAATCAAAAAAGAAAAAAATAATATTATCGATAATAGATGATCATAAGTTTTACTTTGTAAATTGTAAATTGAACCATTGGTTTCTCAGTACACAATTACAAATAACTCTTAACAATTTTTAATATTTAACACTACTGTATTAGTCAATACACATCTATACATTTAACTACATACACACTTTAATTAATAGAGTGTAATACAGTAAATTAACTTAATTTTCAAATTTGCATTAAAAATATAATCTTAAGTGGATTTTAGTAAACAAGATATATTTATTGTAATTAATGTTATTATATTATGGTCAATTTGATTCAGACATTAGGCATGGCCCATAAAATTCACAGGGCGTGCTTGGGCGCACTCTGCACGCCCTGCGTGCACATCTGTTTTTTAAACTAATAGTGTTGTTGTTACATAAAAAATAATTTTATGAAACTTATTAAGATGACTGGTAAAGAAAATTAAATTAACTATTTAAATTGATAAGATCAAGAGCCTTTAAAAATTTAAACGATCTAGTGATTAAATTAAAATTTTAAAAGTATAGAAAATTATTTATATACGCACATGATTTACTTTGTATTATATAATATAGTTGTTTTCTTTAATTTGATAAAAATTAAACTGTTGATACAAATTCTAAGTATTTAAAATATTTACAAGATAAGTATTATGATCAATACCTATACAATTTTATGAAAATTTTTTTTTTATGTATAATAACTATAATTCCATGATAAATTGTATACTTTAATAAAATTATAGATTCTATACAATATACAATATTATATTATAAAGAATATTCATAGAGAATTATAGAGTAGCGATTCATTACTTTTAATTATTATTATTTATTTTTATAACCACGTTGCTGCTGTGTCTGTAATTGTTCGTAATAATAAATAATGTATATTTATACGTCTGTGTTAAATATCATGTGAATTATTTTAAATTAGAAATACATTTTTAAATATGTTGTTTTTAAGTTTATTTTAAACTACGAAGACTTACGTTTTGTAATAAATTCCATATTTGTGAATGACAAATTGTATCTTCTAAGTAATATTCGCTTTTATCATACTCTTGTTTTAAAATATTGACCACATTCCAATATATGAGAGATAAATCATTTTTTGACTGTTTTTGAAGACTAATTACAACACATTTTGTATTATTCGAGAGTTCTTCAGTGGCCAATTCAATGGATGTTACCATCATACTATCAGTAATGATGTACTTTTCCATCTGATGCATAAATTAAAAAAAAAAAAAAAAAACATTATAGCAAAAAAAAATTATTAAAATTAAAATAATAATAATATTTCAAAATGGGAAACTACTTACTCAACTAATTTAAATAAAGATAGATATATTACTAAATAATAAAAGAGAAATAACCAACGTTGAAGAGAAAATTAGTACTATTAACAAAAAAAAGAAGAAATTTTCCAGAAAAAAATGTCCTGTAGTTTTGTGGAACGAATTATAATAAACCACAAAAAAGACATACAGAAAGCTAGTATTAAAATAATACTATATTAACTCATATATACACACACACACACACACAAAGAAACAGCTGTGATATATATAATATACCTTTCATTTTCTTAAAAGAATTACTTATCAATTATATTGAATAATTTTTAGCCTATAGGTATACAATAAATTATGGAAATGACTTATAATATATCCAAAGCAATGGAAACGAATCATAATTTTATCAATTCAAAAATCGAATTTAAATAAATACGGTGCACAAAGCTACAGGTCTATACTCCTCATATGTACACTGAGCAAAATAATTGAAGACATAATAAATCAAGGATTAATCTAGTAGGTATATAAAAATATATAAAATCATATCCAAAGAACAAAACGTTCAACATACAATTACTTTACAAAAATAGAACTAGACATCTGTAACATTTTGACATGCAGACAAGTGACAACATATGGTACTCCTTAGCTTAGATATCGAAAAGACATTTGACACTATTTGGAGGTACGTATATAGTTATCAAGCAATTACAAAAATGAAGACTCACTTAAAATATAATCTATTCTAAATACAATTTTTTAAATTATAGATAATTTGAAGATGCAATAAATAGGAATTACTCAACTTCATATGCACTTGAAAATTGAATACCTACCACAAGATTCAACAATCAGCAACACACTTTTTTTCACAATTAATATTGTTAAACAAATACCGAAATCAACGAAAATGTCCCTTTATGCTGACTATAATTACGTTTAGATTAGGCATAAGATACTTAAATATATAAAAATTATAATCCGACAAAGCAAAAATATTCTAAACAAATGGGGAAAAATCAGGTTTCTCCTTTTCACCAGAAAAATCAAAATACATAATGCTTTTAAAGAGTAAAAACATACCAAAATAACATCATATTAAATACTAAAAAAAATTCACTACACCAAAACACTACCTACGTTAAGATATTAAGATTAACTTAAGATCTAAATCTCACATTAAATCTACACATTAATAATGTAATAAAAAACACAAAAAAAGATTTTACGTAATAAATGTTATAGAAAATAAAAATTGGGGTTCAAGCACGGAAACATTACTACAAATCCACAACTCAATTATGAGATTAATATTCATTTATATGGTTTGACGTTTTATAGCTAAAAAAATACTCCTCATAACTATGGACATAATACACCATGCAGGCTTAAGATTATCCTTAAGTTTCTTATGTATTTTAGTGGTAATTTGTTTAATAAATTATGAACTTCCAAACTTTCAACTGTAGATAGAACAAAAAATGTCTCTAGCTAAGTACAACAAAAATTATATATCAACAACCATGTGTGAACAACTCCTTTATAAAAAAATCAGAGAACTTCCAAATTATAAACAAATTATATATTTGTATACCGATGCCTTTAAAGCCGAAGAAGAAACTAAAATAGCGATTATTACATCAAATGTTCAATTAAAACAAAAACGAAATAACATCTGTAGCATATAATATACCACTGAAATATTAGTAATATACCTTCTGAAATAAGGTAATAAAAAAATATGAACAACCATATAATTATAATATTTTCAAAAATCCTTTAATCTCAAAAAAGCTTAGCCAACTATGAGAACAAAACAGTATAAAAATTAATATATTTATAACAAAAAAAAAAAAAAAAACCAGCATAGTCTGAACACCTACCTGGGCACAGGGGTATCGAAAGTAACAAGAAAGTTGATAAATTGGCAAAATTTATAGCAAATAATGAACAAATAGAAACAAACTTAAAGAACAATATTTATTAGTTCAATAAATATACAATTGGAAGAAAATGGTCAACAAATGGAAAAGATAAGAAAACAAACTACGAGTAAATCAAATCAAACTATAACAAACAAGCACTGAAAAAATACAAACAATTTTACCAAACAAGAGTCATATTTAACACACGTAAGAATAGGATACACTCGATTCACTCATTAATACCAAATTAGTAAAGAAGAACCATTTGTACAACTTGAGAAATTTTGCTTACTGTGAAACACCTACTCGTCGAATGTAGACAAACAGAAGCGGACAAAAACATACATATTATCATCACTGAGTTTCATCAGTCCTTAGGCCAAGACGAAATATCCATTAAAAACACTCTCCGATTCATAAAGTAAATTAGTACAATATCTTGTTAAAAAAAAATTTCAGTAGCATTTAAGTAATAATTTTTGTAACACTACAAGTAAATAAAATATAAACTAAATGTTAGCTAATGGTCAAGCAGCCGAGGCTAAATTTATAATTAAAAAACAATAATAATAATATTTTACGGAACAATAAAATTCAAATTTACAGCGACATAATAATGACAGTACTTATTTTTTAAATGTGTTGAGGTATGGTTTCCCTGCAGCGTCCAGACGCAACGAAACGCAGCGTTTTGACGCTGTGTTTGAACGCTGCTTCACCCTGTTTTCTCTGTAGCGTTAAACATAGTAGATTTTATTGTTTTATCCCACTTCATTAGTTTAATTTTACAAAAATTGAATCATAACCAAAACAAACATTGTCTTTTCCACACGTAGTTTCCACCTAAAAGTTCTATTTTTTTTTTAATTTTCAATATAAATAAAAATTTAATTTTAAACATTATTATTAATAACAATAATATTATTTTTGAATTGTTGCTTCATAATGAAGAAATTGAAAAAGAGCTACTTATGAACTTAATTCCGAAAATTGATTATTTCCCTTGAGTGAAATTAAAGCTTTATCTTCTGTTAAAGAAAACGAAAATTTGTTATTTGAAATGTTGACGCTGGGCGTCTGGACACATCACTGTTATGATATTGACATCGGACGCCACGTCAAACGAGAGCAGGGAAACCAGTCATTCTCGAAATACATAATTTAGGGTTTTGGCGTCAGACGTCGCGTCTGGACGCTGCAGAAAAACCGTGACTTTATATTAATAAAAATAAAAGATATTAGTCTTAAATGTACCTCAATTAACGCCACATCATTGTATTTTGTTTCTATCACTCTACTCGGTTTCAAAATGGTTTCACGAGTCTTATTATTTCGCATCACAATATCTATATTGTTCAATGAAATGTTACTAAAAACCAAAATTAAGTCTATTAAATAACTTATAATTATCATTAACTGAAGATTCAAATAATTAAATACCTACTTCATGCAATATGCAGAAGTTATCACCCAATTCACATCGATCAATGTACCTTGACATAATATTTCTCCATTTGAATGCATTTTTATAAATACCTAATACTCGGAAACATAAAAATGACATATTTCAATGCATGTGAAAAATATCAAAATAAAAATACTCACTATGTAAGGGAATTGTTCGTTTTGCGCCTGTGAATGTGGTGAACATTTTTTTTCATTTTGTAAAGGGTTTGTGCACGATGATTCTTAAATATAAAATTTAATTTATCATTCATTTTTAGAATTATTTAAGTGCTAAATTATTTTAATTGATTTGATATTTGTAGATAGATTGTGAGAAAATGACAAGTGATTATGTTTGGTTTTTCAGGGAATAAGTTACATATTCCTTAATGATTTTACGCATGAAGTACCTATAAATATATTAATGTTAGGTTTATAATAAATATTTATTTATCAGAAAGGCATCGAATTTATTTCATATAAATTTAATATAGGTAAGTATAATACTAATTTGTTAAAAATAAAACAAAATTATATACTTGCTTATTATAATTATTTTAATCATAATACAATATTTTAATTTAATATATTATACTCGGATGTTCTACACAGATTTGTAGGTAATTGAAATGCTTATTAAATAATAAGGTATTTCTAATATTAAATATTATTTTTTAAGCAATATGAATGTATATTTACAAAACAAATAAATACATTTTCTTGACAGTAATTTTTGAAATAATGTTTAGGTTATTTTCATTAGTAATACCAAGTAGCTAGTTGGTACATAGTAGTATCAATTCAACTAGTAAAAATATAATCAAAAGTACACTTCCTACAGAGAACAACTCAAAAATATTTGTGGTTTGTACAACTTACGTATCGTTTAAAAAATAATTTTTATCTCTTAAAACGTTAAGTATTAAATAAAATATGAAAAATGTTACGGTAGAATGTGTTCAAATATATTAAAATATATGACTTACCTTTTAGTATTAAGAAACCGAATAAAATGATTTGAATATATTTGAACTTGTTCATATTTAAACAAAATAAAAAAGTATTATACATTATGATTTTACAGTAAAAGTGATTATTAAACACTAAGGTGTGCGAGTTGATATCTATTAGCAATGAATAGATTACAATTTTTCACATGAATATAATCAAAAAGATAACTATGAACACTTCACTTTCTTGAATTATAATTATAAGTGAATATATGTATTGGGACATGTTAAATATTACAAGTTTTTTTTTTTTTTTTTTTTTTGATTGAAGGTTGACTACGAAAAACAAGTAGGTACTTAAAATTATTTTGTTGGTCTAATGATCATTACGATAATAATAAAAAAACTACAATGAATTAACTACAAATCTAGTAAGCATATACTTACAGAAGTTATTAATCTATTTAATAGTTTTTACTTTTAGTGATTTGTTGATAAAAAAAACAATAAACACTTATATACTTATATAGTAGTTTATAGATTTAAATATCTGATGGAATTTTTAAATGGTTAATAAATTGGATAAGATTATTTATTATATAATACGTAGATACTTTTTATATTATATTACTTTGTATAGGTGAATTGTATGATTCATTTATACAAATAAATTATTCGATTGTTATCGAAAAATATAATTTATGCATTAATAAATTAATATCTATGATTAAAATATTACTAAAATTGATTTTTATTGAAATTTTAATATATAAAAATATTTATACAACAAAAATATAACACGTACATTCAAAATATAAGTGCAATATACACAATATACAAGTATAATGATATTGTTAAAAAAAACAACTAATCTTTTATACCTATCTTATATTGGTAAAACACTTCAAAAAGAAAAGGGAACTAATATACCTAGTTATAATATAGTACTGATATAGCATATAAAAAAAAAGATTCAAATAAATCACAATATATTGTGTAAAATATATGAGCGTATAATTTTACTAGCATAATAATATGATATGTACGAGTATAATACTTATTTATCAGTCTTCAACAAAAATGAAACGAGATAGTCATGGCTTGTGATTAATATAAATATTGATCCTTTTAACCATCATCTCTAATTTTCTAAATCAAATTTTGTGTTTCAAAAATAATAATTAATAAAGTTCTAAGTATTTGTAACACTTTATTTACGCAAACTGTTTAATTTTAAACGGAAGCAGAATAATTTTCTGCAAAATATTTACATAATGCTATCAGATTTTAATAATTTCAGTTATTTTTAAAATGTTTACTATGAAACTAAAAAAGTGAGCAAGTAGTTACCGCTCTGCTGTATATTTTAGGTGTCGAATAGGTCACTGTAATGGAAGTGTTAAATCAAAATTCAATGGTGCATCATTATTATAATATGCGAAAAAAGGTTCTGAGTGGAGACGGTCTATTAGCGGTACTTATATTTATTTAAATATTTGTTCATATTTGCTCTTTATGCACAGTTAGCCTCCACCAACCATACTCCAAGAGAGTGAATACAGAGAATAATAGTGCAACACCCTGGATGATCTTCCTAAATAATTAAACACAATGTACTATTTATATATTTATGCACTATACACATGACCCGTGTACAAAAATAAGAATAATACATCAATGTTCAATAATGATGATGATAATAATAATAATAATAATAATAATTTGTGGTTTCATGAATAGGATAGTTGGTAATAATAACAATGGAATAAAATGATACGTGGACCTGAACGGTATTGACAGTGTTGTCATTATCACATCACATCATTCGACTGACCGGACCTCCATGACAAAACAGCTGATCACTAGCTGTAACATTGGACCAACGCATAACCGCCAGATGTCCGCGTAATTCGGAAAAAATCGTAACGTCAGGTAAGCGTGCGAGCAATGTATTAGAATTGCCGAGCGGGCGCACGCAACAACGCATACGTATAACGAAGGCACGATGGTACATTGTGCCCGCCGCCCGCGCATGTCAATCACAATTTTGAAATCGAGGTGTAAATTTATAATATACCAATGGCACGTAAACCAGGTAACGCACCGGAACGATTCGGTGTCGAACGTACGCACATAAAACTATACCGACCGGTAGATGCAACGAAAACCGCGTTTCGTCGTTGTACGATGAACGGCCGTAAGCAAATTAATAAACCATTAATTTTTTTCAATACTTCTAACTTGGTCAAAGCTATTCAAGGCATTATTGAAAGGTAAACAATCGCCAATTCTCATATAAAAAAAAAAAAAAAAAATGTTATGTTCTATTATGCACGTAATAATTATTGTAGTTACAAGTTTTTAATTATAATTTATCAACTATTAGAGCACATAAAAGTATATAATATACGTAGTTTGTTTAAGTTACACAAAATACAAGCAAATAAGGCACTATAATACACACATTTTCGAATAATCGGAGTTCAAAAAATAATAATATTATATAATAAAATATCCACTAAATTATTTCTATAATTATCTATGTATATACATCTAATCATTATGGAAGAACAACGCAATTTTGTTGTAAATGACAATCTCTTAAATAAAATATAATAGTTTTATAACCAATCTATATTATAGTTTCATATTTATGTACAAAATAAATTATTAGTTTCTTTTGAACGAGTAATACTGGACGATTACAGTTCAAAATAAAATGTACATACGTGACACAAAATTAAATAAATAGATTATTTTTTTAATAATTAATTTACTTACAGAAATTAGAAATATAAATAAATAAATAAATAAATCAAATTATCTATATTTACATAAAAAATAGTTATTTTAGATTTAAAAAAAATCGATTCCTATAATCTCGACTTTTTTAAAATCTCGTCTCTGCGAACGTGCTCGCGTCACATACGTAATTCTCGACGATAGTGATTTGTACGAAACCACGAAGATCATCTATTAATAATTATTCATAATTTAAATACTACGACCATGAACGTTGTTGGAAAATGGTCTCGTGTCTGTATATCGAAAGACGGCACTTTACTTGAATACACAGTGCGTAGAACTTAGATTTACACACACAATTTTACACAATTTAAAATGAAACGTGTCGGGTTCATTCGAATTCAGTTTGATACTCGTACGTGTCAAACTGAAACCTCCTGTGTCAGTTGATGAAAGGCGGAAGTGGCGTGAACGGTGGCTCGACTTTTATCGCGGTCTCCTCTTCTCCGTCTTCTTCTATCTGCTGCTGCTGTTGCTGTTGTTGCTGCTGCTGTTGCTGTTGATGCTGATGCTGCTGGTGATCCTGGACTTCGTATCCTATGGTCCCAACGATGTCACACTCGGCGTCCGGCTGCAGGAGTCCTGCCATGTCCTGGCTCATCACGTACGAGTCGACCACGTGCTTGTTGAGCTGATGCCCGTGATAGTCGCGGTCGGGCGGCGACTGGTCTAGCGGGCCCATCATATCTTGCCGGGCCAGGCATTGCATGCTGGCTGAGAACAGTCCCGGGCTGTCTTGCGACTGGACGGCGTAAGGCGTGCCACCAAAGTTGTTATTGTTATTGTTGCTACTGCTGCCGTGAAATGCGTTCTGCGTGAACGGCGAAGAGCCGTTGCTATTGAGCAGGTTCAGGTGCGCAAGATCCCCATAACCGGCAGCACCGTAGCCCCAAGGCTCGGAGCCGCTGAGTGTGACCGGTGAACACGTGCCCAACGATGGCGAAACGTTACCACCGAACGTTGTCAATGTGGTGAACGAGGTCGAGCTCACCGAAGATCCTGGAGAGCCGGATGGGAAAACTGTAACGTGTACATAATAATAATTGTATGTTATCGTTAACACGGTAATACGATTTTTAACGTCATGGGTTGCTCGTTTTGTCGAATAGCACCCCAGAGAAAATACCAAACGGTTATGTTTGAGAAGGGTGGTTATAAGAACGTTACGCCTGCACGTGTTGCTTTTATCGTATACAAACGTACAACATGATTATTTTAAACGGTTTAATTTATGTTTGAACAGATCAAATTTGTGTATTATTAATTTTAATATTAAAGTGAATTAATCTGTTATCAAAATGAATGATATGAACATTATCTGTGTACGTATCTATTAGTATTTTTTACAGTGTTTTAATTTTTATTGAGTTATTTTAATTTCTAAATTGTAATATTTTTCATAGGTATCTGCCCATAATTTGTTTAAAAATAGAAATATTGTAATAAACCGACGTATGAACACTTGTATAGCTCTTAACTTTAAGATTCTTAATTAATTAATTCACTTAAATACTAATGTTAACAACACAATATGTATTCAATATGAAAGCAAATTTATCATGTTTTATTTTTGTAATATAAAGACAACACATGTAAGTATGACGTACTCGGGTATTCCATAAATAAGAAATACAATCTTTAAAAAGGTAGTTAACAACCAATAAATATATATGCATATTATATTATGGGTCAGTAGTTTAATAAATTATTTTACAAAGGATATTCTGGATGTATTCACTTATTTTATAAGTGATCACTTGTTTTTGATATATTTAAATTGAGTGATAAATTTTAAATTAGCCACAAATATTTGACAATAATATAATTTTTATGAACAGGATAAAAAAGGATCAAAATATACGGATCTCTAGACATATCACTCAATTCAATCATCATAACCGATCTAATAAACGATATCTAACCATCCTCTTAAAACTTCAGTATTAAAATAGCTTATACTAATAATGATATATTGTTTTACTTTATGTAACCATATGTAATTTAACTACTTATATAATTAATATCTCAATAAAAGAAAAATTAAATATTTTATTTTTGATCATCCGATCTTATGAACATCTAGCCTTTGGATATTATATAATACACACAATAAACAAAAATTAAAGAATATATAAATAATAATTTTATTTTTAAATCATCGGATTTTAAGAAAAATATATTTTCATAAAATAATTTATGTGTTCTGATTAGTGATAACTACAATATAATATGTTTATATATACGTTATATTATACTGGACTCAATACTAAGTTTTATAAAAGAGTATTTTATAATAATAATAATAATGTGAGCGAGAAAAAGTTTGTCTATATATATATATATATATAAGTAGCTGTTCTCTATAATACACACACTTACCGGAATTGGTCAAGTAAACAGTTTTCCTGGGTGGCTCTCTCTTTCGCCATTTGGCCCTCCGGTTTTGGAACCATACTTGAACTCGAGACTCGCTAAGCTTAAGGTTCAAAGCTAATTCTTCTCTTGCGAACACGTCTGGATACGGAGCTCTTTCAAACGCTCGTTCTAACTCTTCCAATTGATGAGATGTGAACGTTGTCCTATATAAATGGTAAACGATAGTGATATTATATACAACCGATATTGTAAAATATGTAATACATTATGATATTAGTTGATGGATAAGTATAATTATTTAAAAAAAAAAAAATAATAATAATAATAATAATAAAATAAATTATTAAATTACACATATTATAAGTGTTATACTAATAATATTATTTAAAATATTTTGTGGAATACTGACCTTGTTTTCTTCTTCTTTGTACCGTTGTTGTCGGTATTTTTTGATTTAGAACTCGATTTTTTTGGCACTGGTTGTTCAGCCGGTAGTCCTGCAAACAATACAAATAATTTATTGACGATGGGAAAAAAAATAAATCGCAAAATAATAAAATTATTGAAATTTGTTCACATTAAACGTGTACTTTCAGAGTTGACATTTTTAAACATAATACTTTAAAATATCTCAATTTATTTTGATCATAAATTTAAAAATTTACATAAAAAAGTATATTTAGTTATTTAATAGTTTAAATCATTAATCTTATTTTTTCTCCTTTTATTTATCTATACCTTCATACTTTTTAAATTATGTAATTATCAGTAAACTATTTAGTAAACATTTGTAAAATGATTTGATTTATTTATGAACAAACCAACTATCTAGCTACTTATTTACCTACCATAAGTCAATATTATCTAACCATAGAAAAACATTTTATCATCGCTGAGTATGTTATTATATCATAATATCTTAAAAAAAAGCATAAGAAAATATACATTATTGTTGCGTGATGTTTATACCTGAAGACTGTTGGCCGGTGGCTGGTAATGGGTTCGAATCTATTTCCAACTTGATGGCGTGCTTCTGTCCGTTAGTGTTGACGACGATGTCAGTTGGCTGTACCTGAACGGAGGACGTAACCGGCATCTGAAACAAGTCTTGTGGATCGCCAATCTGTACTTGTCTGTCCTGTTGCTGTTGCTGCTGCTGAATTTGGTCCTGAACGCTGTGGTGGTGCCGGTGCATGTCCATATCCTGGAGTTGGTGGTGGTGGTGATGGTGATGGTGTTGCAAGTCCATGTGGTCAGGCACGGGCAGCGCGTATCCCATCATATCACCAGGCTGCTGGAACGCCAACAGCGGCTGGTGCTGGTGGTGTGCGGGCGGCGACCCGGGCTTGGTCTGGTGATGGTATTCGTTAAACATCATCGACTCGTCAAACGCACCCTCGTCCATGATGTCAAGTAAAATCCCTTCAATGGTTATATTAATTGAGCTCGACGTATACGTTGTTTATAATTGTAGTTATCACAGGTTTGCGTCCACACGCACACGTGCGCGTCGCGATGTCAAGAGTCGGCGGCGGGGGTCGGTGAGCAGTGGTGGCGGTGGTAGTGGAGGGACTGTTAATTTCTGTTGATTGTCTACAATTGAAGCAGCGACGACGGACTGAATTATAGGACCTAATATTATTATATTAAATAAACTTCGTTTAAGGGCAATTTAAAAAAGCGAACCCGGTTTTAATAGTGATCTGACGTGCACGACTTGGAGCATTCGTGTAGTCGCTGCTCCTCCGACGCGGGTGAATATCTCGTTTAGTCTCTTCGGAGACGCAATCGGAAAACGGACGGAAAAACGAAAACAAACAAACACGGATCGTCGACACCGTCACGCGTAATAGTATAATATGACGTTTATTAATTATTAATATTATAATAAAATGTGTCCGCGCGGCGACGACTTACGTTTAACGGCGACGGAGACGCGTGTGGCCGCTGCGGTGTACGTCGTGCTCGGATCGTGTGAAGTTCAAAGTAAAAACGTATCGTGTGCCCGATGTAAGTTTTCGCGTTCGACGGGACGTGCATGCATATATATGCGTGTGTATGTGGGCTGCGACCAATAGGGGCTTTTGGGAGTGGTGGCGGGTCGACCAATGCGACGCGCGTACACATAGGTTAGGTATATGGCTCGCGGGGACCGTAGCCGTCCCTTCGACTGTATTACATGCACGCCTGTACACTCACACGCGCGCGCGCTCACACACACACACACACACACACACACACACACACACATATAGACACATGCACGCGCAGGCACAGACACACACACACACACACACAGACACACAGACACACATACACACAGACACACATACACACAGACACACAGACACACAGAGAGACACACACACACACTGTTGTACAGACACGATATTAATATTATAATAGTGTCACTGCAGCAATTGTAAATAATCCAGTTAAGAAGATATATAGACCTAATATTCACGACAACGCACCAAGCACGCGATAATACTGCGGAATAATAACAAATAATGCTACAATTGACGCTGTTTTCTGCGACGATATCGTAAGATGTAATACTTTAAAACGTATAATATACTATATAGAGGACATATATTTCATCGTAACGTCCCCGTCAATCTAATCGTTAGATTCTAACGTACAGCATATCAAAACCACACTGGACATCTTGACGTGTATATAGGTTGTCTAATATTTGAGCCTATACAGTTAAACCCTATTATAAAATTTAAAGGAAAGATACTTTCAAGATTCCAAGTTTGTATCAAAAATCCCTTCTTGCATAAGATATTTTATAGTGAAGAAATTTCAGTATCTTACAATTTATTTAGATGCTAATCGATTAACTTATACTTGTACAATAAATTATTACTTCTAACGATATTTCACAAAATAGATATGAAATTGTTTTGAAGACGTTATCCTATTTGAATTTAGAAATTTAGGCGCTTAAATTATTATAATATTAACCCTAACACCAAAATTTAGAATTTAGATAGCGCAATTTTTTTCACCATATCGCTGGTCAAATGGAAACAGTATATAAGTAATCTATAAATAATAAGAGTGTCGCGTCTTTTTAAGTATAATATAATGTTTTTATGCTTGTTGTTTATGTATTGATTAAGTAGTGCCTTAAAACTATACTTATAACTATCGTGTTTACCCCATCTTATGCATTACGAAAATATGTTTCTCTATTTATTTATTTACAACGTACTTAAATTATACATACATGAAGTATACAAAAATATATTTCATACTTATAGATTTTATATTTCTACAGTTCATAAAATACGTTATCATTGACTTTTGATGTACAATTAATAGTGATAATTTGTATCATAATTTATTATTATATTAGTAATTACAATTTATAAATTTATTTATTGAATGATTTTTTAAAAGGTACATTTTAATTTTTTTTAAAGTTCTAACGTTTTTGAAAATATTTTCATATAATTTAAAATAATTGAAAAGCAAAACTATTTTTATTTTCTATCCTTACCATTTATTTGTAATTTTGTTTTTTTTTTAAAGAACAATATACAATATAAATTTGATATTCTGAATCAGATAATTTGTCAAGTATTTCAGCATATATGCATTAATATATTATAAGTATAAAATATTTTTATGTTTTAACCATAATTGTACTATTGATTTTTTTCTAGTAAAATCTTAATATTAAGCTAGTTATTAATCTTTTATTTTGAATTCCTTCTATATATATATATATACATATTATACTAATTTTCTTGTAATTCAATGCAGTTTATTTTAAATAAATATAAAAATTTAATTTTAAACGAATATTTAAAACTCGAGTTTTAAATATTCGTTTAAAATGAATAGAGAAGTAGAGGACCATTATTTAGTAAAATATCCTTGGTAGAATTTCACTCCATTCACCAAACTTAAAATACTTATAAATTATAATTGATGAACTACTCATTCAACAATTGTTTTTGTATATTGAAGTAGTATATTAAAAACTGATTCCAGCTAGGCTAATGTATAATACTATATATTGAAAAATCATAATATTTTTTATAAATAAGCAACGGTAATATTATGTATAATACGAGTGTGAGACACATCGAGATATTTGTCGAAGAAATCCAATACTCTGATAGTCATTATGCGGGGTGGAGGGGAGGTTAAAGAGTCGATCAGATAAGTAATAAGTAGTTTATTATGACATCCACATTGCTTCCGGAAGTCGAACTAAACGACGGGGTGCAGCCACTAATCGTTAACAAAAGTGCCGAACGTAGTCGGTCCCGTTTTTTTAAAAATTTACCTCAAAATCGGTGTGTCTATTAAATATGTTCAACGGATCACACGCAGTACGAGCAATTTTTTTTTTTTTTAAGAATTTCGTATAATACAGGGTTCCCCTCCCTGCAACAATCGTCCACACACAGACGTTGCTCGGCCGTGACGACGTGCACCATATATTATAACCTGAGTAGCATATTATATGTATATTTATTGTTGCATACATATAGACCTTTTAACACTGATGCGGAGGGTGATTAGCCTCGAAAATGCGGGACGATTATTACAGAAGCCCTTATTATTATTGTTATTATTTTTTTTTTCATCGTCATCCGCGTAATACACGTGCATATATATATATATAATATAACATACACAACGTGTTACTGCATGTACTCTGCGTGCAGTACCTATTCCTGTACAATAATATTATGGCCGACGCGATCGTCTCCGTGATAAACGTCTGTTCTCGCGTCGATTCCCATCACATTATGTAAGTGGTAAAAATACAATGTATTATTTTTATTATTATGTATACATATTTCGACGAGTGTCCAAGCGAGATTAATGTATACTGTTATACGTTTATACCCCTGTGGCGTTGCACACCGTTTTGGAAAAGCGGGTAATTTAACACGCAAAAGTCACGACCCCTCTCATCACACGCCATGTATAACAGTACTTGTATTATGTATATAGACGCGCGAGACCTGTGGTGGCGTTCGTCGCACCAATTGAACACATTATCCGCGTATGCAATCTTTTGGTGTTATTAACAAGAATACAGCATGCGGCGGCATTGCTATAAGACCTATTTTTATACGCACAGTGACTTATTTTTCTTTTACGTTTCGAGAACTCATTGTGTATTGGTAGTATTTCTTTTATATCTGTTATCGTAGCGATCTTTTAGATTATTTTACTTTTTTTTTTAAACTGTAGCCAGTTTTTGGTTTGTATTCTGGAGTAAATTATTTTTCTCGTATTTTTGTATAAACATATTTTCGTTGAAATTTAAATTAGAATTTAAAGTTTAGACGAAATAGTTGTAAGCAGAATATCCCTATACTATTAATCTATATTCCTGCTCTAATCCACTTATCTTAATTCTCTACAGCAAATAATACCAAGTTAAATCGGAAATATTTTCATTGAATATAATATAGTCAATAGTTATTGACATTAATACCTATCTATTAACGCTTACGTTTTTGATGATAACTTAATTTATAGGTTATAACGTAGTATAATAAAAATTACAGCTTAGACTGCTTCTGGTAGTAGACTTAATTTTTATTAATGTAGTTATCTCGTAGGAACGTATACGTTATTATATACATTATAATACGAGTACTATACTAACAGGAAGTTTCGTCATTATTCATCATAGATACGCAGTTGCTGGGAGTATATAATTTGAAATGAAAAGGTAGCTGAAATGAATTAGAAAAAAAATTACCATATTAAAAAATTAACTAATATTTAAAATGCATTTACCACAATTGTATATAGCATTTTTTACTAAATTTATTTTAAGGAAAATATATTCATCTTACAGAACTTGATTATTTTGTATAATAGTATACCTATTACTTACTTATATATTTTATTTCGAATATCATGTATATGAACTCCTCTCTTAATATTTTTGTAATTCTAAAATTAGTTAAGTACCTATAAGATTTTTATTTGTTGTACTAACTTTTTTTGAAAGTTTTTACTTTTTATATTTAAGAGATTTCTTTCCAGAAAACAATTTATCAATATCAACAAATATTTTCCTCTAAAATTTAATAACTTTTATAAGAATAGTAATCAAACCTCCAATATATTAATGCAATCATGGTAAATGAACGATTATATAAATTACAATGTGAAATTAAGTGGTTACGTATATTATACTTTATACACAAGTAAATTATACACGTTTTGGGCAATAATAAGAGTTAGCCTATTATCGATTAATTTTGTACTTCAACTAACTGCTAAATGTACATAATAATTATTTATATTACTACATAGCTATAATTTCATTTTAATTTTGAGAATAGCTCATTCAGCAAACGGGTGTATTATTTCGTTTGACATATTGTTTATACAATGCACTTATAGATGTATGAATAATACAAACAAAATAGAGACATTTTCTCCAAAATAAATACGTATTGTAGATAAATCGTATATATAGTAACACTTATAACTCATAACATAATATACAAACCGTAAAATGGACATTTAAAAGTTTTAAATTAAAAACTGTTAAATAAGTATTTGATGCCACAAATAATGTTTAATATGATAGGTGTGTAAAAATTGTTCGAACATGAATTATTTTTTTATATTTTTAAATGTTACGAGGTGTACTTATTTTTATGGTTCATGTACATCTATCTCCTTTGCCTGGTATTTTTGGGTAGCTCATTAAAATATTATTTCGCGTGGGCACGTATATATTATATATATTCTAAGTTATAATAAGTATATAAATGTAAAAACAGGTTTCACAAACATAACGATTTATGTTTGTGTCATGTAATTAAAAAAAAAACATTTAACAATTATTTTCGACAAACGAGTATACCAATTCAATTATTTAAATATAGTATACTGCTATACATAATATATAGCGGTAACCTCAGCGAATATTTCTCAAAAGCGGACTACCTTCTAATTGTGGACACTTTAAATAAACTTGAACGGGCTTATCTATTTGAATGTCGAACAAAACTCTAATTGAGGACAATTATTTTGGATGTTTTGTTGGGCATTGGGTGGTAAATACTTATAAATTGTAATTATAAACAAAAGATACATATTGTTTTCATAAATTAAATATTTTTTTATCAAATTTTAAATCTAGTTATAATAAATAATAATATGCATTATTTCACCATATTATTATTTTCAACAAAATAATATGATTTAAAAGTTTAAATTTACGTAAATATAAATATTATTAAGATAAAATATGTAAATGTTTATTAATTAAACAACTAAATCAATACAAAATTATATCTCAATAATCATACTGAACATATAGACATTTTCTGAAATCTTTGAAAACTGAAAACAAAATTGTTTACTTTTACTTTTTATTTTTTTTCTTGTTTAAATTTTTTGTTTCATACATTACTAAAATCCTGTCTGTATAAATCTATTTGTTAATTATTTTTTAACATACTCATATTTCAATATTCACATATGTACGCAGTATATTATGTATAAGTATCGAGGGTTAAATTAATTTTGACAAAACGGTCAAAACTAATTAATAATAAAAATATTTAGTACAATAACAATATTATTATTGTTACATCTTCAAGAGGGGAAATATTCTAAAAAATAAACAATATTCTAATTCGTTGTCTAATGACGATAATATATAATGATACTAGCACATATTATTTTCATACGATTATAAATATTGTATTGTGCACTTTAAAGATTCTGAGCAGAGCAATGATTTTACAATCTTGTGTAATTTACATGTGATTTATAGAGAAAAAAAAAATACTTCGATTTTCAAATTCAGTTTTCAATATCTTTTTTGATAGAAAAATGATTTAATCATTACTTTTGGAAGGTTAAAATTTAAAATTAAATAACAAAGTACACTCGACACCTACTTTACATCAGAGTGGTTATCTAATTCTCCTTGTTTTTGGTTTATCTTAAATTGTAATATTTTTTTACTATAAAATGTCTAAATAATCACTTAATACAATGTTAAACCGACATAAATATGGGCCCTTAACATAATAGTATATGTGGGTTTCGGGGACGTGTCCTCTACGGCTCTACCGCCCCATTAATCCGGACCTGAAGCTTTGTATTGCCGTTTGTGGTATTTTGTTGCGTGGGAAATTGTTCACTGTATGTTGATCGTCCAATGACGAATGTGAATGTCGTGAAATCGGTTGCAGCCGAATATTATAATATAATATTATTAGGACGAGCGCGACACGCGGTGACTGAACAACAGCGGTTTATCGTCCGAAAAAAAAAAAAACAAACAAAGACGATGTTTAAATTACGATCATCTCAGAAGACGATAAACATAGCTAGTGTACATATAGCCATATAGGGTCTCATTTACTGTAACTGTTATGATGCGATCCCGGGGCAGTGTGGCTATGGTGGCGGCGGCGGTGGTAGCAGTGTGAAGGGTAGTTCGGGTGGGTCGTAAATATCACACGCACTTGAAAATCGTCAAAATTACTATTGTAATAATAATATGTATATGTGTACAGATATTACACGCGTACGTATACAATAGATACGCACATTATAGCGTTCAGTCGTCGGGTCGCAGTCAGGTTTGCGTCGGGTGCTGCTATGCGGGTGCGGGCGCAGCGCGGAAGGGCTCGTGCGCGCGGGCAAAGGGATTTCGGCACGCGACCCGGCAGCGGCGGCTGCCCTCATATGAGCATATGGTTTCACATGGTGGCCGTGTCCCGTTAGTTGCTTGTATAATATGATATTATATTTTTCCTCCCATATCGACACAAATTATATATATATATATATCTAATGATATTATATAAACTATATTATATACTTTAAGGTTTACGCTTATATATATATATCTACATTGTTGTAGAACGTTAACATTTACGTATAATGCATGTAATTCCCACGGTGACGACCTGCCCACGGTCGTCGCCCGGATTCGGCGGTACCTATAGGTACTACCTCTACACCGTCTTTTGCTGCATCAGACGGGTGTACTATAATATCGATATTATTGCGATATAGTACATAGTATTACTATTATTATATAATGAATTATTGTATAATATAATGACATAGTATATATATATATATACTAATTTCAAATTAGATTATTGTATTCCACTAGAGTACTTGTACAGATATTATATCCCGACGTCTATTATGTACAGTGCGATCTAAAGTTCACATGATGGTGAGAAGGATTACTACATTTTTCCAAGAATACGACTTACAATACGGATCTGATTTCGCCGTCCATGTCACACATTAATCAAATTTTTGAATTTTTTTTTATTTTTTTTCTTGACAGTGTATTGTTTATTTTTTGCTTATTTAATACTGATTTTGAGAGTTATCGTACATCATTAAAAATCAAAAATAGATACAAGTGATACAACTATAAAAATATGAATACAAACCCAATGTCAAACTCCCTAAGGAAGATACATTCTTCAAATAAACTGCTGACATTCTACAAGTATATTATCTTATTATAATTATTTTGTTTTGCTGAAAGACTGCAGCATGACTGTGCGGTAGAGTTATTTATGATCTCAAATTCTCGTGCGCTATTATTGCGATGGGTTGTTGTTAAATCGACAACCGTCGAATTCATTAGATTTCGCGAGCATATGATGTTTTCATAAATATTACATTACACATGTGTCACGTGTTTTGTAATAATTACGAACATTTTGATAAAAAGAAACATTATGTTCGCATATTGATGAATCTAAGTTATCTAAGTTATAATAGAAAAAACTAAGATAACATAATATATTTATAATTGTTTTAGAAGAAATTTGTAAGTTTTTGCGTTTCAATTATCATCATATAAACGATGATAAATCGTTGAGACATAAGCCGATAATCTAAAAAAAATATCGATACGATAATTAATCAATAAAATATTATCTTTGACTACGGAGTTATTACTGCAGTTGTCTTAATTTAAATGTTTACTCCAATGTACAAACGTTGCATAATTTTAGATATTAGGTAGTATGTGTAAGTATTAGGATTACGTATGTATGTTGTAATGTTGTGTTGTGTGGTGAGTATTATTTATTGTTGATTATAGTTAAATATAATTATGTTACGAGCTGTGGGCCTGCAAATTAGGATATCAATTTTTGTATACATAGATTCTTGAATCAAATTCTTATATACTGACAAAATTAAACATAGTTATGATTAGTACTATTAAATTTCTAAAATATGAAAAAAATGAATACCTACTCAAAATAACAAAAAATACATATAATAATTAATCATTATTTTAAATTTCAAATATTAAATCCAATACTCTAGGTATAAAAAATATTAAATAGTATTTCGTTAAGCATTAATAAGCATAATTTAAAAGATAGTGTGTATATGCCAACTATATTAATATGGTATTTACTATGCAACGTTAATTTATTAACCTAAATGATTAAATATCTTGTTTTACGTTTATTATTGTTTACTTTGTAAATTATAATATAAGCACCATAAGTGTGTGCTCCCATATGTCTAAATAATATATAGATATAATACATATTATGTATATACATAATATTATATTTTAAATATTACTGTAGACAGTAATATATCTTTATATGAAATAAATATTTTTAAATTAATTATATATAATATATATATATGTGTGTGTGTGTGTGTGTGTTTTTATATGTTTTATGTAGGTATAATATATATTATGCAATACATAAGACTAATAAAGAAATACAAATTTAGCTTGTAAAATTTGTTACATTTAAAAATAATGGTTTTTGTCTCGATAAAAAATATATAAATCAATGAGTAAGTAGACTGGTAATGTAATTACAACATATACATTCCATTAGAATCTTTAAATTGAGTATGTGTTATTAAAATGTATTGTATTAGGCACTAGGTACACTTTTTCATAACATAGCAATAATATGTGAGAATTTCGGTATTGTAATTACATTTTAACGTTTCCAACTGTGTATCAATGTAAAATCCTCACTATTATAATAAAATACCTATAAATAATTATTAATCCAAAAATTGTATATTTTAAAGAATTTAATGTTATGTATGACATTTAATATAAAAAAAAAAAAATACGTACATTTTTTAAATATAGTTAGATACGTTCTCAAATATGTTGTATTTTAACATTTTTTTTTGCTTTATTTTATTATGATATATTTTTTTGTTTGGCTTATATTAAAAAGTAAATTTTGTATAGGTTGGTATTTTGAAGGACGTTTTATTTATCTGATTAAAATTATTTTCGTTTATACATAATTTCAAATATTAATAATTCATTTTAGAAAAGAAAGATGATTAAATTGTTTATCAATAAACAACTTGAGAAGAAATTATTATATATATATATATATATATATATAGAATAATTACTATCAGTATAACATAAACTGAATACATTTATCACGTTTTGGTCGAAAAGCAATTCAGCTTTAGTCTAGTCTATGACTACGAAGTACGAACTAACGTTGTTAATAATACTTGTTAACAATCAATTATCTAAATCTATTTATATATGTCATTTTCTTCTTTTTTTCAAATAAAAATAGGTACCTAAATTTACATATTTATATAACTAAATACTTTTTCTACAAATCTGAGTGTTTTAATCCTGTTAGTTTTGTATAATGCTGGCGAGCTCATAACTGTATATTATATACTGTATGAGGACTTATAAAATGCTATGTAGTAATATAATACTTCAGATTAGAAATTATACTTGCTAAATTACAGAAGTTTCGTATTAATTAAAAAAAAATCTACATATTAATTATGTCTTAAATTTAAATTCTTTTTCCTATAACTTAATATTTATGGAACATAGAAATATTATATATAATAATATATAGTAGGAAATCTTTTCATGATAATAATATATCTGTGGTGTTATATTTAGAGAAAATTATTTGTTTATTAAAATGGGGTGTTAAAGGCAAATAAATAAATAATATATTATTAATGACAGGGATTTTGACTACAGTAATTTTTTCCCTGCGTCTGTTAGTTTATATATTTATTATTTGTTTGCGTAACATTTGTATCTATTAAATTTCTTTATATATTACTTATAATTTATTATTAGACTATTTTCACTTTGTGGCGTTATATTCAAAAAAAAAAAAAATAAAATATGTAAGTTTTTATTATTAGGCTAGGTTAATCTATTAAATGTTATTAAAATGATAAAAGTATACAATTTAACGGAGCTTAAGTTATTATAATATTTATTGAAAATTACTATCTGTTTTTTAAGAAATATCTGGTATTCAGATAACAAACAAGTTATATTAGAAATTGTGCAAATTGTTATATAATTAATTATTTGATCGATTTTTTACAACAATTCAAATAAAACACTATTCAGATATTTTTTTTTATAACTATTTGAATAAAATTATTTTATTTTATTCAAATAATAAAATTGTTTCCATAAATTATTTGAATTATATCATACTGTATATATCAACATTTTAAATAATTTTAAATTATAAATTTAAGTTAACATAGAATGTGTCATCTAATGACACTTTGACAGTAATAATATTTATAAAAACTATGTTATCAATAAATAATAAAAAAGACAATAAATACTCTGTTTAATACTATAATATAATTGAATGACGTACATTCTTATACATATTTCAACTTCAATTACATACAAAAATAAAATCATGACTATATATATTTTTAATATTTATACAACTACTAGAAAAACTTATATGGGATCTTGTATTAGTTTTAAGAATTTTGACCCAGAAAATATTTTTTATTGACATTTATAAAAATAAAAATAAAAATTACCTTAATTTGTCTATAATTAACTCAAAAAGAGTCAAAATATTTTGGAAATTTTATTATACATCGATATTGATGATGTAAATATTTTGTAAACATTTAAAGTATCTACCTAGACTCTAGAGTTATTTGTTTTACAATTTTAACAAAATAAAGGAATCAATTTTGTCAGAAACTAGTTTAGCGTAAAAATTCTGGTTTTCTTTAATTTTTCTTTTTTTGTTTAAAAATTTACTGGGAATTTTTTACTTTTTATCTTCTAGTGTAGCAACTAGGAATAACTGGATATATATCTAATTTTCTATCATGCTCAAGTAGAAAATTGAAGCAGTTTTACTGCCCCAAAAGGTAATGACAGACACACACACACATACACGCAAAAAAAAAATAAATACAATCACTGTAAAATCAATACTTTCATTGCTTCGTTCAGAATCTATAAATACGACCATAGGTTAAAATGGATATTCGATTAAAAATATTGACATTCATCTATATTTCATGTTATAAATTATCACAGCATCGTATAAGTAAGTATAATATATTATAGTTTGTCCCTTATAATTGTTATAATCGGGTAAAATATAAAGGTAGATATATTATACTTATAGCTTATACCTCAATAACTTAAACTGAGTCCATTTTAATGTCGTGAGCTTAATATATTTCAACTAATTGATCTTACAACTATGTATATATATATATTATATTTTTACAGCTTTATTTATGGTTATTAAGACAACAATAAAACTTTTAATGTGTCACATAATAATACAATTAAGTAGTATCATTTCTCGATATTAAGATAAAATCGTACACACGGTAGGTATATATTACAATATACTATGATCGTGTAACATAACATTAAATAATATTTATTGTATGTTATTCGTTTATTTTACATTGTATCCGTAGAATTTATGACAGTCAAGTAGTTAAGTCAAAAAAAAGTACGCACGCACAAGTGAAAATGACCGATTTCAATTCTTTATGAGTTAACGTGACGGTAGATTTAACGGTTCCGTTCCTTAGACGAACAAAAAAGTGCATTATTTTTCTTCTAAAAAAAAAATAATAATAATAATAACAAAACAAAAAAAAAAATACCCGCACAGTATCACATCACTAGCGTGTATACGACGGGGTCGCTGGCGCATTTTTCAATTGAAATCAATTAAGTTTAATTAAAGCCAATAAAAATTCTCCGGTCCGTTCCCTGTGGGATGTCTGCATCTCAACACCAACACATTATATTGTCACATGGTTTTTTTCCTTTCCATTTTTTATTTTTAAATATTTTTCCATCAACTTCGTGTACCTATACATAATAGTTACACATGAATATACGCTTCACACCATATATAATATTTAGTTCGTATCCTACCGATATTTGACGTCACAAAATTTAAACACTTGAAATAATTATGTATTAAATTCTCAGTGGTTATTATAGATTACGATTATTTTAAGTTTTACAGTTCTTGTAATTATATAAACAATTTTATCTATAACTATATTCATTATAATCTCATAGACATGATATATTTTTTTATTGATTCGTCAGATAAATAGATTACATTTATAATAAATAATATTTTACTTATTTTTACCTAAAACCATATTTTTAATATGCAAAAAAAAATATTACTTATTTAGTCTTATTTGGAAAAATATGAATTGTTAGACATAGGGTACCAGCAGTGTAGTTTATTTCATCATAGATATACATATTTATTAAGTATTATAACTGTATTGCACGCATATAACATTGAATTAAGAACTTGAAAATCCTCTTTTAATTTCATTAAAACTTTTCATATAAATTATCTAAAATCGTGTACATATTATGTTTACTTAACTGTTAATATTTACAATCATTATTACTTGGTACTAACTAAATATTAAATTGTTATTGTAGATAAAATAATATGAAATAATTTAACATTTGTTCTGAACAAGTTCGCATAATAATTGATTATATTGTACTCAAATTATTAAAATAAAATCATTCAATATTAATAAATCGATTCAATTTTAGGTTAGGTTAGGTATTAAGTATGCTATTGTACAACTTTTTGTAATATATGTCATATTTTAATGTTTTTAAGGGATTTGTATAGAAAATGACATTATTTAATGATGAAAATTTAAAAATAATTTAAGGTGTTATTGTTTTAATATTAATGTTTACAAACATTTTTTTTTTTGGTTTCAACTTTCAAATAAGTATCACAACATTAATTCATTGTGTCGATATAAATGATATTGAAATTCTATTAGTAACAATGATTGTACTTAAACATATTATCCGTTTATGCAATTTGTATAAAATATTAGAACGCTATTTATTTAATTTTAATATTTAGACAAACTTAAAAATATTATTGTATAATTTTATGATATAATATATTAATCGAAAATTACATTTATTTTATTAAGTTTTCATATTGCGTCTTAATGATCCCAATGAAAATATTTGTAATTGCATATACTATAATACGTAATTGTAATTTTGTGTGTAAACATTGTAAACGTATGTTTTTTAACTGTGAAAGTTGAAATCAAATTAATTTTAAAGACAAATTAGGTATTAGGTATATTATAGCTCAGCTAATGACCCAATAAAATAACCTAAAACGTCATGTTGATTGTTAAAAATTGTTGGTCAATAATGCGTAATATTATATTAAAAACACGATATTACGAGACTTTCGCTTAATATTATTCCCGAAATGATAATTTTTCAATCTTATTGAATTAAAAAATAGCACATAAAAGTATAATATTATATATTTATAAATCGGTCTGTTCTTGTCAACGACAGAGGTTAAGTATTATTTTGTGATTTGACAGTGTCTTATGAACATGAATCCCGACGATGCTTTGTAAATAATTAATGTTCATGTAGACTAGTTATTTACGTATCATAGAGAATAAATTGTTGTTACACTTAAATACATAATAATATATCGATACCTATGTCAATAAAAAATCGAAGTGACCAATAAAATAATATAATTTTCGATTTGGGATTAACTTCATTGATCTAAAATAGTGTTGGTTTATGCTTATCTACATGTTGTTATGTGA
The DNA here is from genome assembly GCF_002803265.2 of Melanaphis sacchari. Lineage (NCBI taxonomy): Eukaryota > Metazoa > Arthropoda > Insecta > Hemiptera > Aphididae > Melanaphis > Melanaphis sacchari. The sequence goes on along the minus strand of NW_020270431.1, from coordinate 282,660 downwards.
TTATCACTTTTATTACAATGTTTTTATACTTCAATTTATTTTGACAAACAATATTATGATAATCGTTATAATAATTTGATGTTTATTTTAATTAAAATAATAATCATAATAATTTATATTTTATATATAGGTGTATTTATATCTTCGTTAACATAATATACACACACAAATGGGATTTAAGGAAAAAATAAGCTAAAATAAAAATATAAAATGTATATATATATACATTTTATACATATATATATATATATATATTTATCGATGTCTAGTGTCTATATAATATGTATATTGTATATACACACATAATAATATGGAATATATAATATACACACATATAAAAAACTATATATATATATATATATCAATTATAAATGTACAATTCGTTAGGAATAAATAATTTTCATTCATTTTACAAAACAGATACGAACAAAAAAAAACTTACAAAAATACTGAGTTGGTATACATGAAAATAATATACATTTGGCCTACATGTATGATAACATTAATATTTATTGTTTGAAATAAAACCACATGTATAAAAAAAAAAAAAAATTCTCTTAAGTTATATATTATAAAATAAAATAATGGAATGTTACTATTTTTAAATATAATGAGAAAATATATAAAGATAATTCATTTTATAAATCACAGTCAAAATTATTGCAGGAATGACGTATATAAGTATAATTGAGATACATTTAATTTGTGAACATAAAAGGTTAAATTTGTTGTGAAAAGAAAACATATATAATAAATATATACATTTTCAGTAGAAAAATGTAAATTTAAAACGTTATTCTTATTTATAATATTGTAAACGCGTAGTAGTTAAAATTTGTCATGTATTAGAACATTTTATCATAATGTCATGATTATTATTGTGTATGGCACAAGAAATAGATATTATTATAAAATTTAAATTGTTCCTATTGCTATTTGGCAAGTATTCAAATAATATGAATGAAAAACTCATCGTCATCGTATGGAATTAAAAATAACAATAATATTACTTAAGTAAAAATATTACTACGAGTTTTAAATAATAATACAAATAATAATATTAATATTAATAATAATAATAATAATAATAATAATAATAGAAATAAAAAAAAAAATAAGAAAAAACATTTTGGCTATCTAAATAATACTTACGTTTCTAATTTGTTTAATTCAATTTAAGTATTATAGGCCTAAAATTCTTAGAAAAATTAAGTAACACGAATAAATTACCTAGTTTTATTTTAAACTTTATTTTGCTTTCGTACATATCAATACATAATTTATAATTAATATGATAACTTCATAATTAAAGTCCGGTGTCAAGGTAATCATTAGGAATACCTATAACACGCATATTAAAATGGATACAACATAAAAACTAAAAATTTTTATAACAACAAAAAAATAATAATAATTATAATAATAATAATATTATATATATATATTTTATAATACACAAAAAACGTGACTAAATAATATTACATCAATATCGTTTCGCAACATTATTATAGCTGTAATGTGTTCATTTCTATCACAGGCCTCAGGACGGAATAGTACACGATAATTTTATTTTATAATTAATATAGATCAAATATCTATAAACTTACTTAAGTATTGATACGTAATATTCTATGCATAAATATGTGAGTTATAATTATTCGTTTAAAAAAATGTAAATCTTATTGTATCGTAGAAAAATATTTTATCATGTACACGGCGTATATAAACTTAAAAATTATTATAAAAAAAAAAGTTACACATAAAAAAAAAAAAAAAACAATACTCTTGAATATTTTGATTCGTTAAGCAATAATTATTACATAAATATTATTCTTTAATGAGGTTAACTTATTAATCATCACATTAGAAACGATTTCTCCGGGTGGAGAAAACGATTGGCCGAGTCGTCGAAATAAAGTTGGCGTGTGTAGTGTGTACCGTACACATACACGACGATCGCCTTTATGTACGTATAATAACGATAATAATAAAATTGTTACTATTATTATTATTATTATTATAATTATTTTTTGCACGGAGTACGCACAAAATTGATGTAAGTACAGCACCGTGGATGAGGAATACGTCCGATTTTTTTTTCGTTCGTTTTCGGCGCATTTCCGGAAGCTGTAGGAATGATAGGTCAGAGGTCAATAGTGGTGGTGGTTTTGGACGATGGTATTGGTATATGATTGGTGGTAAATAGTGATAGCGTTGTTGGTGAGTGTAGTGGTGGTGATGGTAATGACGGTGACTCGGTGGTGACAGTCGGCTGCAGTCCGGGCTATCTGGATGTGGACCTCCGGCCACCGCTGCCACTGCCTTTAACGGATTGTGTGACGGACGACAACGATTGCGCCGGTTTGGCAGGCGTGGTGTGTGTATGCTGGTGCTTTGCCAGGTGAGCCTTTTGCCGGAAGCTCTTGCCGCACACGGTGCACATGAACGGCTTTTCACCGGTGTGGGTACGTATATGAACGTTCACCGAGTACTTGTCTTTGAAGCCCTTACTGCATATGTGGCAGTGGTGCAGTGACCGTTCTTTCTTGGCGGGTGGGTGCCCGGCCGGTTGTTCGTCACTCGACACCGAAGCAGACCCTCCGCCTCCGCCACCGGAACCAGCAATCGACGTTCCGGTACCGCCGCCGGCCGACTGTTTCGTCTTGCCGTTAGCGTGGTGTGAACGACGGTTATATTTTTTAGCCGGTCGGACGGGTGGGGACAACGAAGATGATGTAGACACTTGTTCTAGTTCCCGGTGATCCAGCACCACCGTGGCCGGGATTTGCGATATGTTCGCCACCTGTAATTTATAAACAGAGAATAAAATACTATTATTGTCATCACTGTAAAATAAGTGATAATATGTTCGATGATGACGATTGTGGCTGTGAATTTAAGAAATGAGAAACAACCAAGAAATGTATTATATAAGTACCATACACACCAAAAGTTAAATTAAAATAAATTCCCAATTATTATGTGTGTACATATAGCCAATAAAAAATATATGTAAAATTCAAAAATTTGTATTGTGAAAAAACATAAACAGATAATAATCATATAAAAAATTATTCATTGAAATAATTTATGTAAAATAACCTTTTTATATTCAAATATTATAAAATATTATAATATATAGGTGTTAACACCAAATCCATCAGTTTTCATTGATTATCTAGTAAAAATATTCAAAAAAAATGGTTATTGGTATATGCATTTAAATACATAATGTATTATGGTGTATACATTTATATTAATTAGCATCAATGTTATGTCTAAAAATTTAAATGTCGATTAAATCTAAAACAAACTTTCTTATTTGTTGAATGATTTTTGTTTTAAAACACACAATTTGTAAATGGGTATTACAATAGTGTGTTAAGCTAAAAAAATATTACAAATAACAACAACGGACAGAAATAAAAAATTGAATGTTTATGTCTCGATAAAATTTGTATCTTAATTATTTTGAACTCAAAATTAAATTGAATTAAATGGAAATTTTATTAAACTTACTTCCCTGGGGGTAACAGTAATTAAAAGTGGTTAGAGTATCTATGTGGTTGACTGAATGGGTTTGTATGAGCTATGGATTAGCCAGCGAGGTATAGATGTAATTAATTCGCGGTCATAAAAATAATAGTCAAATTGTTTGATTCTCGAGTAATCTTAAAAGATATTTTTTAATTATCATTATAATTTACAAATCCCATTAAAAAATGTATACCAAAGTATTAAATTTTAATTCTTAGATCACATTTGAATGGTATTAACAGTTAATTATGTCATCAGACTTCTCTAGTGTACCACTGATTATTGGTATAATTTATTATGTATAACTTACTATTGTACATAGATGATTATTATTAAATGATTATTACTAATAAATCATTATTGTTTTAATGTGACACTTAAGTTTAACTTTCAATTGAAATTAATATATTCATTATAGCTTTATCTTTTTCTGTATTAAGAGAATAAAATAAAAAATTATACCTATCGGCATAAATAAATATTGTGCACTCATTTTAATCCTCGATGAATATATTTTCTTTTTGTTAATAATAGCTATTAGTGACCAATTATGGCGTTTGATTAAAATCAATAACATAATCTTGAAGCTTTAAGTTTACGAATATTTGAAGAATAATTTTAATGAGTCATTAATGTACGTGATTAAATCTCCATAATGCGGCTCTATATAAGTAGTGCTACTGTTACATGTACATTGGACATACATTATCAATATACGTGTATACTGTACATTATACATACTATATTTTAAAACTAGTTCACTGCAGGATCATTTATGATTTCGTAAAACGTGTAATGCCAACTGGTTTAAAACAATATTATGTCAGTTATACGCATGGTATAACAACTGCACCTCGTACCTAACTATTATATATTAATATTATTACGTAATAAATATGATTGATAGGTATTTATTTAGAAAAATGATGGGGACAGACAGTTTCTAAAGCGCATAATTATTCGATTTACGAAGGGGTTAAAGATCTTCTTATAAATAAACTGGATACGTATTTGCGCATATATAGTTTTATAGCAATTTTTTTTTTTTTTTTTACTTAATCAGTGTTAACAGATCGTTTAGAATACGAAAAGACGTTTGGAAAGTAGTTAATACATTTTTAAAATGCATACTAATGATTTATTTATTTATTTTTAAAAAAAGCAGTCTATGTAAGAAAGTGTGTATTGTGATAGAGATCTGCAGTCGAAAGGACTTAGTAATTCGTGGTACCATACGGCTCATAAAAAATATGTACAATAATAAACAATTATAAATGTTCGTGTGATAATATTGGATATTGGCAACAAGCCCAAAATAATTCGATATACATCTATATATTATGTTTATTTTATGTTATGGTAGTTTCGTGAACGGATGAAAATTTTATGGAGTGGACAAAAAAAGGAATATTTACCTCTGCGGCGATGAAGGATACGAACCCCTGACTAGTGGGGCAGTACTGCTGGAACGATTGAGACATGTCGCTATCCAGGCCATCGATGTATTGGAAGTCAAAGTCTGGCAAAAGGAGATCATCGACGTTCTGCGCTGAGGCCCCGTCGCCGGCCACCAGTAGTGACATCGACGGCATGTCGTCATCGATCATGACGATCGTATTGCCGTTGATGCCGTTGCTGCAGTTGCTAGTCGTAGCCAGCACGTCTTGCATATCCACAGTGGATGTCGATGGGTATGACGTGACATCTTGCATTGACTGAGGTCCCGGTGACGAATTTTGGCTGTCCGACGCGGTCGACACCGATGGCTTGACGTCTTTGTCACCGTACCTGAGCACACAAATCACACAATTGTTAAGTTACCGTTTTTTAAGTGATACAGGCGATTTTTTAATAATCATGATTTGCTATATAAAAACAGAATTACCTCAAAATTATACCAGCATATATAGTACACAACTAAACAAACAAAAATTACTGAATGACGTTTGAATTTAATAAAAATAACCATGTCATAATTAACGAGTTTGTCAATGGGTTTCAAATTGCACGAATCAAATTATAACTTATAAAAATGTATTGTATGAAAAGTTTAAATTAAGCATTTTTTTTATTATTATTTTTTTTTTGTATTTATATTTATGTTTTTTTTTCAGTTTTGATGCATTTATGGTGAATAAATTGAAAATTTTGAAACATTTTGCACTCAGTTAATAAATTTAAATATACTCTTGTGATGAAAGACTAAAAATCTAAATTTTTTATTGAAAACTTTTAAATTTTTCGTAATAATCATTGATACGTTTTAAATTTGCCATATTGTGCTATAAGTACGTGCAGTGAAAAAAAATAAACAAACCAGATATGATTATAATTATAACTAAAGTGTTCAAAAAAGGCTTTAATTTAATGATTAATTAACGTATGATTTTGAATACAATTTTCAAGTATCTTTTACACATTAATTTCGCATTGTTTATTGAGCAGTCAATTTAAGTGTTTCGTTGCCTTGATAAGCATAATAGATATAGATATTAAATGTATATTATTATATCGCGAATCTAAACTATACTAATAAACATATTATATCGTATGGTTTTTACCTTTGGTGATGGTTATGATTGGTTTTGCCCAGCAATGCGTTTCGGAGAAGCTCATCGCCTGTATACTCTGCAGATTCCTGTTTGATGTACTCCTGCAGAGGTTCTGTTTGTTTGATGTACTCCGTCAACGGTTCCTGTTTGATGTACTCTCGCAAAGAATCTTGTTTGATGTACTCCCGCAAAGAGTCTTGTTTGATGTACCTGCCATTGCTCACTGGATCTGTGGACTCGGCGCCATTCATCGACAATAGTGTCTCGTCGAAGTTGCTCACCGCGTTGGTGTCCTGGTGGTGTTCGGTGAGCGCAGGCATGCACCACAGTGGTTCGCCGACGCCACCGTCCGAGTTGTTCACCACCTCCACCGTGTAGATGGCTCCGTCTGTGTTTAACGTCCGCCATTGGTCAACTATGTCTGACTTGTCGGCGAACGAGCTGGGCGCGCAGTCCAAGTCAAAACTGTGGTCACCACTAATAATCGTCTCAAAACTGTTGTTGTTATTGTTGTTGTTGTTGTTGCTGCTATTGTTATTGTTGTTGTTGGCGAATGTGAATTCGTTGTTATTCCTCTCTGCATGCGAACAAACACGATATATCCAGATAAGTTCGATTTATAAGAATATTTTTACACACAGTATTATTTATTTATAAAGGCAGGTATTATATTAAAGTAATATCAAACGTACATTACAATACAATATTACACTTTGATAGAACACATATTTAATGCTACTGTACAATAATAATAATAATATAACGTGTCCTTAAATTATTGTATACAGAGAGTGTATCCTGAAGAACCGAAATATTATTTAAACGTTTGTGGTAATATTAATTTGACATAATAATAATAATGCCTACCTGAGAGAGACGGGTCGTTCAACAAATGATCCACTGACGTGTTGATCCGATGTGATCCGTCGTGAAGGGTCTCCAGATGGAGCCCAAGCTCCATTAGTCGGAGGCTGTCTCGGTTACCCGTGTCCGGGCCGTTATCTCCCGAATACAGTGCAGTCTTTAGGTAATCGGTGGACGCAACGTCCATAATATTGTGAAATCGGATTTCTGTCCAAACGGTATTCCACCTACAGGTTGTGCACCCAATCACATTTTCAACACGGAAGCATACTTTTCCGAACTGACGTATGAACAACTGTCGTATGAAAACAAGAGACGAGACGGCGACAATTCTATCTGGAAAACACACACATACAACATTATTATTATTATTATTATTATTATTATTATTATTGTAATATTATAAATCAATGATTGAATCAATATACGATGCAGTACACGAAATACGGTAGATCAAAATGGCAGTATCAACCTAATGAACTTGATTTTACAAGGAATACTATGTATAATTGTATATAATAATAGTCGAACGTTTGGTTTAAAAAAAACGGTTTCCACGCAATCAAGTCTAATTCGAATTTAAGGTGAGGTATACTTTACTTTTTGTAAACACCGACTTATTTATCGATTTATTAAGGTTATATACTTTTTATAATATTATACGTTACTAGGTTATAGCATCTGTAGTCGTTGTATTTTAATATTATATTAAACGTATACGGTTGAATTTCTAGGTTAAATATGTTTTGACGTTATGCGTGTTAGAGACGTAAAACAAAAATAAAACGTATTAATGCAATAATGAATAATGTCATAAACAAAAATTCATGACGATATAATAATATACATATGTAGGTATATTGAGATTTAACGAACCATCTATGACTCTATACAGTTTGGACATATACGTTAAAAAACATTTGGTATTGACTATTGGGGAATATTACCTATGCAAATCGTATATTTCGTTAAGTCTTGAAGTAGATATGGAATAAGATAAAAATTTTCGTATAAGTAGTTAGGTATGTCTGTTGTAAAACGGATGGCATATATAAAACACATCTATAGATAATGTAATTTTTTGGAAAGTCTGCAGAGAAATGTAATTACATTTATTATTATTATTAGTGATCGTGAGCGGTTTATATCAAATCGTTAAAATTGTCTAGAGTTATTGTTTATTAAGTATTTATTTATTTATTTTTTTTTTTGAACCCTGTTTATGAATTATTGTTATTACACGCTTGATCATGAGTATATATAAGTTTTCTTAAAAAAAATTGCATCAATTAAATATAAATCATACCTATGTATTATTTAGTATATATAAATAATTATCATAAACCAACTATTGTATACAACTTATATATATATATATATATATATATATATATATATATACAATAATAATATACATAGGTATATACAAACATTTATACTATCGTTTATATTATTATCATACACAATCCATAATTATATACAGAACAGTTGTTTTAAAAAAATAAGCATAGCCTTACTACAATGGTTGAGTAAAGGGCCAACGGCCCGCATAATTTAGGAGAAATTAATAGGTACAGTATCATTAATGCATGTATCTATTTGTAAAGGAAGTCAGTAAAGTTGATATTTATAAATTATACGTTATAATATTTTATCGATATTATTAGAAATTTATTATTTATATTTTTGCATAAACAATATTAAGTACAGAATATAATATAATATATTATTCCAATCAGAATTATTATATAACTTAATATACGCTTGCACTATCTATTCCATTTACACAACATTATGGTATAGTGGTATATGTATAATATTGGTATACTTTTTGTGGTGTCGAGTGGGCAGTGAAAAACAAAATGTAAATTTCAAAGAGTTAACTATGTATCCGGATGTCATACACCCGTCAGCAGTGTTCCATAAAATTATATTACTTTTCTTATTTCTTAATTGTGGTCGGTACAATATAATTGTATTTTATATACACAATTTATTATTTTTATATGATGTCATAACGTCATACAACATACATTTGATAAAAAAATATTAGGTAGGAAACTAATTACTAGTCGGCAGCACTTGCGGCCCATACGCAGCCATATAGTATAGGTTGTTCACGTACAATAATAATATAGTGTGTAGGTATATATGGCCCGAAGCTCATCATCATAATCAATGGTGAAACGTTTCATCCGCAAAACCAGCCGCCCGTTTAGTAAAGGACCTGATGGAAATTATGGCAGAATTTCCGGGTATTGAATTTTTTTTTAAACAAGTCGTTAAATAATTTATCTGACACGATGTTATGTTATTTTAGGATTATTTGCGGTGAAATTTAATCGACCAACAATTTATTCAAAAGATTTATACAAAAAAAAATAAAATAAAATAATTACCGTATGATTTCATGACAAAAAAAAAAAAAAAAAACTATTTGAAATAAAATATAAATACTTAATAAAATAAAAAGAGAAAAAATAATCATGAACGAGACAACATATTATTGTATTATTGATATGTCGATCATAATTATTAATAAGTATAATATTTTAATTAATAAGTACATATAATATAATTATTATTTTGAAGTTAAGTTTTAATATATAGGTAACTTTTAGGCGACTTAAAGATTGCGAGTTTAGATCTTATACAAAATTGTTTCATATCATCAATTTATAAAGCTATAATTTGATATTTTTACAGAAAACAAAATCTATTTGGACGTGTTTAGTACAACGTATATAAATTATCGTCAGGCCACTTAGATCGGAACAATGATAATAATAACAATAATAATAATAATAATATAATATGTAATACAATATAGTAAGTATATAATAGGTCTATTATAATAGTTGCAGTATAAATACGTTTTTAAAAGTGCAGACGCTGCAGTTGTTTTATTGCTCATGATGTATAATTATATAGCATAGAACTTTGCAATGCAGTGATCTATACAGGTAACTGCAGAAGCTGATAAGTAATTTTTATTTATTTCGTTAGTTCTTATGTCGAAACATATCCAGTACATAACGAGTACACACACGCAAACAAACGCGCACGCAGTCATACACACATATATATATATATATTAATACACGAATCGCCCGGGGCCGTAGTAACCTACTTACGGGCGTCGGCTTTTTAATACACGCGCAAATATCATGTATATGGGTACGAGCACCGGTGCACACATTTAATAATATAATAATATTTTCTCGAATAGGACTTACTATTATAACATTATAATATATCGGCGGGTGTACATTAAAAGCGTTGTTCGGGTGGACCACGATATTGAGGATGGCTTATCGGTTTTTGAATAATATTATAATCAGTTTTTGCCCCTTGTCCCTTGTGTCGGTCTGCGAACGGGTTCAAATCGTGAATTTGATATTTCTATGTCCTTCGTCTCCCCCTCCCCCACGTCAGCCGATTTCGTTATCGTACTATTGGTACGGCGTACCTACACCACATAAACGATGAGTGATGACAGAAAAAATCGCGATATAGCTGATGACCGCACAGTATATAATATAATATAATATTATATTATATTACGTCGGAAGCACGGCATTTCAATGCTAAATCGCGGAATGTGTCTATAAACATTTATATGCGTGTGTGAGGTGTATTATATATAAATATATGATGGAAAGCATTGGGGAGCTGAGAAAGTTTCGGTGCACGAAGTCGAGACAATATGTGTGTCACGAACACGGTCGGGCGATGCATGGGGGTAAAATATCGGCGAGGGTTCCATAATGATTCGCATTATATTACCTTCATATATTATACTATAGTATAGTAACTATACGGATTTATGTAGCATTATAAAATAATAAAACGGCATTATATCAGTGCTATTATTATCACACGCTCTAAATTAAATAGTTTTAGGTATTGCAAGTTTCTGAACTACAAGTATAATATTGTATATCTACATCGATATTTTTAAAGAATAAACTGCACAATGTACATCGTATATATATATATAATATATCTATATCGTTATAATATATTTGTGGCTGTCGTGTGATGATAAATTGTTCGCACATAAATGAAATAGTATTCATGAACGTTAATGGTCTATATAAGACTGGCATAATATGAACATAAATATTGTATAGGTACTTGAATTGAATTACCAAAACTGAAACCAGTTGAAATTAAAATCAAAAACTTCGACTTATATTCGTACGAGTATAGTCTATAAATAATTATAACACATAAAAATTTCATTGTATATATTGTGATAGTTCTATAAAAATCGATTAACAAATGTTAGATCCAATGAATTTAGTTTAATTGCAATTTCATCAAAAAAGACATTCTGTCCAACATTTTTTTAGTGTTTAGTCAAATATTGATTTTTGTTTAATTAATAATGTTTTCACATTTCAAGTTTATTTGTTGCAGATATCAGTTACTTGAACTATGGACAGCACGAGTACAGCACGAGGTATATGTGATATAGATGTGTAATGGTTAAATTTTCTAATTTTAATAGTTTGTTTTTTGTTACCTTACGGCGTTTTTTTCACTGAGTTTATGAAGTGGATTTGTTGACGTGTATAAATAAATATAATAAAATTACTATTCTAAAAGTTTTTCATCTTTGTATGAATGGCTTTCATATATATCGAGATTTCATTATTTTTGATATAACGCTCTGAGTTTTTAGCAATATGCTCTTGAGAATTCTCAACCTTACTATGATAAGTAATATACTTATTTTCGATTATATTGGTTTAAAGTGGAAAAAAAATAGAAACTAGACATAAATAAAATAAATACATGCTGTTGAATATAAATAACATGGATAAAACTTATTAAATCTAATATGATTATACGATTTTGTACAACACTGATTTTAGACTAAGTATCATATTATTATTTATTTATTTATTTATTTATATAGGTTTATATTTAGTTAATGCCCTAATAAGTTCAAATCCAAGTATAATTTATGAATTTCAATGGTAGGTAATAATATCATTTGTTATAACGGTACGACGTGACTTGCGTATAGTTCTAGGTACTATACAATAATATATATTTAATAAATTATAATAAGCGGCCTAACACTTGTATCATTGGAATAAACAATTTTAAAATAAAAGTTGGTAATTGCATAATGTTCATTATTGTCTATAATGGTGTCGGTGTCTGACAAGTTTTACTTGAACTGCCGATAAGAATCATCGCAATATCTTTGTTTCGTGGGAAATGATTCAATGGTTGTTCGAAATTAAGCCACAGAGGTGTATATATAGATGGGTTAAAAAAAAGCGACAACAAAACAATTGCAGTTTATATAAAAACGAGTTTGGTGTGTTTCTACAGTCTACTTGCAATATAGTTAATGTATAAAATATATGTATAATATACATTGTATATATATATTCCCGATAAGGCCTGATAGAAATATAGTTATTAAATATTCGCAACTATGATATTATTTTTCCCAACAGTTTTTTTTTTTTAAACCCGCCGTTGCAGTATGCTAGAGTGAATAATAATAACCACTCAAATATTTTAAAAGATATTTGTACGGTGTACAAATCACCAACACTAGATAATAATTGAGTGGAAACCAGAGAGAAATTAAACGTAAAAAAAATATTGCAAATATAATACTCATCAAGGCATCATCAAATACTCATTTACAAACTTATGCATGTTTCAATAGTGTATATAATTATAATTTTGGCCCTCGGTTAAGTCAGTATTTTTTTATTTTTTCTTATGTATTAAATATAATAAATAAATAATAGCACAGTCGGGTGTCTGTATCATCTATATATATATATGTGTACAGTTTTCGAAAAACTTACAACCGAAAGGATCACGAACAATATGATATAATATAGCTTTCTAGAAAATTATTATGACGAGAAACACCACCACGGCTGTTACAGCAATTTAATGATACACGAGCAAAAGGGAGATCGTTATTAGATATTATACGCGTACAAGGTATGCATTCCTCCACCTAACCTCTAACCACTAACCAGTAACTGGTAAGCTTTTTAATGCTCCGATGAAATATAATAATAATAATATTATACTTGCACATTAAAATGTTATAAATGCATCTGATTTCCAATTTACGCTATTACATATTATTACTAGAGACAGCCGTGTCGTAGCAGTTAGAGGCCTATTAATATAGCACGAAAATAATTATTTATTATAATAAGAGATACTGTATATTATGATTTTAATGATATTATTATATTAATTATTTTAGCGCATTCAATAACACCAACCATCATTTACATACGTTATGGGGTGGTGTGTATAACGATTCGTTATTCGATTTCATACAAGTACTCGAAAATGTTGGCGACAATTATGTTATTATATATTTACATGTTTAAATGATAGGTACCTATATAATTTATGCAGAGATCAGAATTTCACGCGAGTCGCAACAATTTTCTCACATGTATGTTAGAGTATATGTAAAATAAAAGAGAAATACAGCATAAGATTAATACGTTGTATAACATAATAATCTAAAAATAATTAAAAGATTTTGTTTTTAAAACTCTCTAGCAGAACTAGTAGAAGCTTAACTCATGTATAATTGTTTGACAATTATGATTTCTGTCAATTTTTAAACGTACAAGTTTTATAAGTTTTACTATAATTGTTATATTCGTACGAGAAAATGTTTGTGAGATAATGAGATGAAATTCGATTAACCTATAGTAATTATAATAGAAATAGAATTTTAATAATATTATCATGTTCTATGATGTTGCACTACACATGTTTTATTATTTTACATCTGGGCAGAGCGTTTAATTACTGGGTGTCTATTATTACCTATATAATATTGGACAGTTACACTGCACCAATCGGTTTTGAAGCCGTTGTATCATAATATGTTTACGGCCGTGGAAATATTATTGTGGTTAATTCAAATGAGTTCGTTTTCTCGAATATCGGAAAGGGTGGGACGTTTTATTTTACAAAAATCAAGCGACGGTGTTCGTGGTTTTTCGATAAGACGGTCAGCGCGCGCGTCGAGGCTCTGCAATAATTTCACTTCACAACTGCTGTAACACTCCCTGGATTCTGTGTACGCTTTTTTCCTCTTGATATTATAAATAAATAATAATAAATGCAATGTATTATGACGTGTATACGGTGGTGTGCTCGCGTGTACATCTAGTAGGAGTATCCGAGAGAACATAAAAAAATAAAACTGCCAGCAATTAGGATGCCGATGAATGAGTAATGTCGCTTATTTTCTCTTTCATCACACATACACGCACGCACATACACATACACACGCTCACTCACAAACGTTTGCGAGTAGAGCATAATATAATATAATATGAAAAAAAAACCGCAAGGTTGCCAACGCATGCGATATTTTAGCATTTACACATACACACACGCAAGTATGTATTTATAAGTATTAATATTTCAACCGAAAGCGGTGGCGGCGGCGAACCTGTTTTTTTTTATAGCCTCGGGTCGCATTTTGCTCTATATATCCAACACACTAAAAATTTAATAATAAATAAATAACCAAACGAATAATATATATATATATATATATATATATTGATTACTTTATCGGTCGTGTATACGGTTCAGAAGCGGTTGTCTAACGATATACATCGACGCACGAGTATATAATATATTATCTGTCGGTACCTCCGAATTATAATAACAGTGGCCAACGCGTAGTGCGCCAGAGTGATACCTGTAGACTACTTTATTATGTAGGTACGCGTTATATAAATAATAAACTCAGAACTCTATATTTACTAATATATATACATTATACATATATGACATGTCTATATCTATTATAATATTATTATAGCGCGGATACCGGTGGGCGCAATAAATTGTTGTGCCACGAATGCAATAGTAAGAAATAATAACATTATATTATTATAGCGCACGGTATATGGATATACCCGACAGTTATTCGAAACCGTTTTCGTCAATCAAATATTATGTGTTATGAAAATATATTATTAATGATCGCATCCGATTTGAACGTTGTATCTATCTATCAATATATATTTATATATATATATATATATATATATATATGTGTGTGTGTGTGTACAACACTGTATTATAATAATAATCATAGCATCCAATATAAAACGACAATACATTATTTATAAGACTTCGGTTCTACATATTTGGTGCATTCCGTTCAAATTTTCCAATCCATGTGCCTGAGAATATTATGATGGTATAAGTACCGTAAATATGACACTTCAGTTACACTTGATAATCTCTATCTATCGATGATATTGCAAAATTGTTGTTTGAAAAATATTTAATTTTAAATAATTAATACCAATGTTGATGATCATAAAAAACCAAACTTACCGCCCACACTGGGGCCAGATGATACTCTAGTTATAATCATTTGGAACGGAACTAGTACAAGAACATTCTGTGATCAATAGTAACAACTAACAACCATACAATTCATTACTGTAAGTATGTTGGTAGCAATGTGATTTCCCACTTGAAACGATATTCTTTTTATTATTGCAAATATCATATAACTATATACTATGCGCTCTTTTGTGATAATCCGGATATCGGAAATCCCCTTTATAGAAATGGTCTAATGTACACCACTGAGTCAATTCACAAATGATGTATGTATCAAAAAGACGTGTGACACCGTGGCATAATATAATAGAATAACATTAGATCTATATTTTTTGAGAATAAATCAAATGCGTACACCGTTTAATAATAACAATATGACTCTACAGATATATAAGTTTAGTGTCGTAGGTGTCATCAAATATTACAATAATATCATTATCTGTTTGAACATACGCAGTCGAAACATTATCATTATATTCTCATCGATTGCAGACATCACGGGTTTCATATTATACACCACGCCGATCACCTTTGAAACAGAATAATATTATTTATCTTTGATAATCCTGTATATATTATACTATATTTGAATTATCATCGTCATATAATTATCCATATAATTTCGACAAGTTCGATTGTTTTCTTGTATTCTGTTGTGCAGTTGCATTAAATTATTCTTCAGAAATCGTATCACAAGCATATAAAATATGTACACATTCACGTAATACGTATTGTTTGATAACGGATCGTAAACGTTTACTTCCTTAATGACTTTAATAACTATCACGTTAGATTATATGTATTACATTAATACAATTATTATTATGGTGCATTATTTTCTACAGCGTGTTTTCACATTTTAGTTTCATTATTTATCTTACAAAAAATACTAAACATTTAAAAACACGAGTATATGTGAATAAAAATAATCATTTTCTCATAATACAATATATCTTGTGTATATAGTAACTACACACTCCAATGTATAAATTATATAATATACGTGTATAGGTCCCGTTGTAATTTTGACAATCAGTGGGTGAAAATAATTTTATTGTAATTCATCCTATATCGTTTTACACACAATGTGACAGTCGCGTCCTCTTTCCGCCGCTGCTGCACTCACCAAGTGGTAAACAAGTCATTATTATCGTAGTTCACCATACATGTAACATATAATATGTATATACTAGGTATTGTGTCTTTATGTCTTTATAGCAAATTGGTACCATAAAAAAAAATAAATAGTTTTAATGATTTAATCTAAAAAGAAAAATTGAACTCTAGTTTTGTCGGGAGGCAAAACTAATAAACGAGAGAAAATAAATAATAAATTGCATTCATTGTGCTGAGAATATAATAAATATCGGTCCAATACGAAATGACCAGCGTATATTCGTCATTAATATATTGAGGTTAAGAAGGCATTTTAAAACGAACGTATTTCTTTTCTACTCGTGTTCGCGTATAATATTACAATATATATAACGCTATGTTTATAACACATGTCGTAGTTAAACCTTAGCTTCACTGTAACTAGTGATTTGCAATAGCTAACTATTTTATTTATTTATTTTTTATTTTTAGATGGACAACGTATTCAGTATTTAGTAAACATACATTTGAAGCCCCGCGCTAACCAGGAACGCAATCACGACAACAAAATAAACCTAATTTATTGTTGATGTCAATCTATCCGGTTTATAGTCCGTTATAAAAATTATAAAAATAAAATATCCACGGTCATTTTATTGATTTTGTTATTAATAAAACAGGATCCAATTTTAACGCCCGGGTTTTCACTAAATGATAATTTACTCGCTTGTGTATAACAGATACTAATATTTCATTTATTCAAATCAGGGATTAACTTTTAAAATAAATTTAGTGACTAAAACTGTATAACAGTATTTACAATATAACTTCCATCTATACGATTCAGTTTTCTATATTTTTAATGAAACTCCAATATTTGAATTTCTGTGTTAGGTGCAACTATTCTAAATTATAATATTAAAAGTAGTTGAATACTTTAAATTGTTTGACAATGGATTGGCAAGATCAAATTATTTTTGTTATTGCAATTTACTTAGGAATGAATTTCGGTAACTTTCTATTAAAATCATATACAAACATATTTTATCACAGTAATCTATTTTATTTGAATTGTATAGTGCCGCGTTTAGGGACTTCTAATAAACTGTGTTCGGGATGTGTGCACTCCTTTGTGTACCGGAATTGCCTATACGACACGCCTGCCAAAACCCTTGAGACTATTTTCTGAAACTTAATCGTTAGAACACTTTATGACCCTTTAATAATTATTTCACTGGTCTAATTCCTCTGGCGCAGGTAAATACATACATAACCATAAACGTGACCTAATTTCTAGAGGTAAGTACATTTCTATTATTAATATATTTTTTTTTTAACAAGAAGCTGCTGACATTGTCCTCAGTCCTCACGAAATTTTCTCGTTATTCATTTGGCCTCATGTCTAGTACTAACAATCAACAGTTTCAATGAAAGAAAAAACTAACAATTTTCATCGTGCATTATTATTGTACGTACTTCTCTGTTAGCCTTCAATAATGTTAAATTCGTCAAACTCATAAATAAAGCGGCTGAGGGCGTTCATTAAAATATTTATTTTTTTATCATTAGTTTCTGTGAGTAATTTATATTTTATTGTTTGTTCGAACACCTTAATCTATCTTTCAATGACAATTTTAATGTTAGTAAATATTTACATGGATAATTTAGTTGTAGTATTAAACTATTATATAGTTATTTTCGGTTATTTGATTGTAAGTAAAACTATATTAAGTTGGTATTTAAGTTAAACATTATTGAAACTTAATCTAAGTTATGAATTTATCATTACTCAAGTATTTGTATTTTACAATACAGATGCATAATTGATTATAAATGGTCATAAAATGAATCGTAAGTAACGTTGTAAATTATTTTAAGGAATCTTACTAATACATTTTTTTTTGTATAAAATATACTTGAATTTGAAAACACAAACATAATATGAAGAAAAAAAATAATAACTTTCAATAGTATACCTATCTTAGTGAATCGCACGTTAAATTTTTAACTAATGTGAATTAATGGTGAACCCACCAGTGTTCAAATCTGAAACTGCAATGTGAATAAGTCAATAGCAATTTTGTAATTCATGAACTCAAAACTACGAATTATTTATTTTAAACAAATCTCTTCAATTGGAAAGCGCGTTTTTAAACTATTATGTACGTATTAGGTATACATATTCATAATATATATATATATAGTTTTGTTACAAAATAAGAAGTATTTACAAAAACATCAGTCATCTATTTCAACCACACATACAGCTTCACGCAGGAAATAATTAGCTATGCTTATTTAGTATGTTTTTTCATCAAAAACATAAATAGTAATTAAGAAACCGTTACAAATAGTATTTATAATTTGATTTTTTTTTTTTCGAAAATTTAATTTTAGTGTGAATTAATACGAATACTTAAGGCGGATCATTGCGAGACCTAAGATGATAAATTTACGATCTTAATCATTATAATTTATGATGATACGGTGGCTACATACCTAAGTATTAAACTTTTTAAATTTAGCCGACAAGATTCTTAACGTTTTGGAATTAATCCAATTGGTTGTAACTTGTAAAAAAAAAATCGAAAATTTGGTTCCTGCATCGTGCTTGTACCAACAGTATTTTACGTTATAGAACCGGCCGGATTCGAGTAGTTATAACAGTTTTGAAATCAAATAACAAATATGCCGTGGCGTGTCACATTTAATCGTAATATCCATACGGGCAACTGCGACCATATTATTATCATAATATAATAACATTATTCGTTTCGGCAACAAACATAACATTTTGCTTAGCCGAAAACCGGTCATACGTATCAAGTGGTACAGCGGCTGAGCACCGCACGCATAAACACAATGTATGTCCATAGATAGTACCAAAATTAACATATAATAGAAATCCGCATAGCATTATTAATATTATTGTATTTAGGTGTAGGGGTATGGTGTACGTATATTATAAAAATCAGACGGCTGTATAAAAAAATTAATAAATAAACCGCTATGCCCTCTGCATTTTAAAATCCTGTGTGGATTTTCACGGAGAAAACGCATGACGACGCTTCGGGTAATTTAAAAAAAAATATGCATATTATAATATTATACTAATTGCTTTTCGTAGCTAATTTACATGTCGATGCGACAGTATATTATAATATAATTATTTATCGTTATTAACATTATTATTTTTAGATGTACCTACCAGTTAAATATTATAATGTACACGAGGTTTGTCGTGACAAACTGTTTTTCTATCCGAATAAATAAACGCCGCGACTTTATCTCGTCTTATAGATTTATTACCGTGACCTGCAGGCCATCGATGATTTTGTGAATTTTCTTACATATTGTTATTTATTTATTATTTTTTGACGATAATTGGATTAGGACGTGTACCTATAACAATATTATCATCGATTTACGTACTTGGTACATCGTGCACCGACTTGGCTCGTCTGAATTATGTGCGTCAATATCCATTAAACCGCGTCTGAAAGAATAAAATAAATAAATAAATGTACGGTCGCGCAACATATAGGTACGTCTCGTGATGGAATATCATTTGTTTCTCTCTCTCTCTCTCTCTTTGACCAGGCATATAATATTATACAGTGAAATATCAAATAACAGAAATTAAGTTTATTGCACTTTACACGAGGAATCCGGACCTGACGAAAATGACCTACAATCTAAACGCTCGTTTATATCGGCTATAATATTATTATTATGTTTTTAATAGCACATTCTGCTACAGCTGGTACTCGGAGTCACGATGATGCGTCCCCTGTATCGTTTAGCCGAGCATCGTCACTCAACATCTTGCAGCGTACACCTACCACTGTGCAAGAGTAGTAAATACTAATAATACACACTGTCCCGAGAAATAAAAAAAAAATATATAACATTACAATAGGCACGCATATAATAATATACGGTTATAAAAAGTAGTGAGAAAATCACAAAACAGGTTTCGAGTAATTAAAAAATCAGGTAGGTATACATATAGTACAGTTAATAAATAGGTGGTACGCGATCGGTACGTGCGTTATGGGATTTCTGTACTAGCAGGCACTCAAAGTACGATTATATATTTTGTTAGTATATACCTACAATTATTACTGTTATACTGGAGAAGCATAAACTATTAATAATAATTATAATAACACGGTTTGATTAGCATTATTATAATATTGTACAGCAAACGGAATTAGGTGAATTATATATTATATTGACCGCCTATACTAAAGCAGTCTGCTGTGGAACTCCCGATTGCAATTTTGACTGGAAGATTCTCTATTATTACAAGTAATACATAGGTACGTATAAAAGTACGAGAATATTTATCTAGGCTATAGTTCCAATGCTAGATGTATTTCGAGGGCTTTTAAATATTTAAACAATAATAAATATAAGTCAAATATAAAACACATTTTAATGCAACATATACTTAGAATACATTAAATTGCCAAAATATTTGAAAATTAAACAGACACATTATATTCTATTTATTATATAATAAGTCTTATCTATGCATATAAAATTAAATGTTTCTTTGTTTGTCTTCTATATAGACTTAAAAACTCCAAAACTGTTTTCAATAAAATTCATATTAATAGATTTTTTAAGTCGTATAGGATGGATATAACTTATTATTAAAACTCCTATAAATTGTTATAGAGTGGCTTATGCTTAAGTTTAGTTTTGAATCACATTAATAAAATATTATTTGTGTATTTAAATAGTTGTTATTTGACAGGCTAAATTTACTATTATAACTAGTAGAACCGTAAAAATGTTTACAAATATATTTTTTTTTAAACAAATACTTATGTAAAAAATTTTATTAAAATAATTACTTTTATAATATGCGTTCATGGTTGTCTTAATTAATTCTAAAACATATTTTTGATGTTAATATATTAACACAAATAGCAATTTTAGCGATATGGATTTATGTTGGCTCAAAGTATTCCGTTAATCTATACTAAGTTTTTGTGTTTACATAAAAAATATATTTTCTGAATAAGATGTGGAAATTTATAAAACTAATCACTGTAATTGTTGTATTTGAATCATATTTTTCTATTGAAGAAAAACATAAAACGATTAAAAGATAGATTAATTATACCTATTAACTATGGAAAAATAAGTTAATATAGCTAGTATCTAATAAATTATAACTTATAATACTATTTTGTTATAAGAATTGTATAGTGTGTTTCAAATACTTTTGGCAATATTACTCACTTAAATTTAACATTAGAATGTTTTGAGTACAACTAAATAATTTATTTTAATATGACGTCCATCTATATAATGTATTGCCTTCTAAGTCCTAACGTGGTAAAACAGCAAATTTGAATTAAACAGAATCAATTTTATGTTATTTTGCTTAAATAATTAAGGGTATTGATTGGAGATCAAATACAAAAGTATTAAGTAAGAATATAAGCCGAAATCTGTATCTGTACAATAATTTTTTTTAAAGGTATGTTGATTAAGCGAGTTCTGACTTATGAGTACATAGTATTATTAAATTTTAATATTTTGCATACAAATAATTTGCTTTAAGATTGAATTACTTCAAATTTTATGTAAGAGTATACATTTTTTTTCTCATATTTAAGTAAATAACTTAAAAATAATTGTTTTAAAAATGTTTAAAAAAATAACATGATAATTGAAATAATTAAAAAAATTTAAGCTATTAAAAACTTCAAATAAAAATTCGTTTTAAAATCATATCGACTTATAAAAGAAAAAAAAAATGACATAATATCACGCAGTTTAATTGTCAAAAGACGTATTTTAATAAATAAAAATATAAATTTAGTCGTAAATTTAAATTATATAAATACTAAATATACAAGATTATTCAAAATAATTAATTTAGTGTTTGGTACACGGTTTCATAGTTTACCTGGTCTTACATCATATGGCCTACTAATTTTGGAGATATGTTTTGATACTGTGTACGTACTACTGTTAACATCAATCACAGAGGAATTTAAAAATTGGCACAGTGAATTACAATAGATATGCTAAATTAAAAATAGTATGTATTTAAATAAAATGGGATGTATTTTACGTATATTAAGTTTCAAATATATAGCTATTAAAACTAGCTAAATAATTTTGAATAAGCCTGTATAATATAAGTACTGATTGTATTATATTTGTATAGATGCCACTGTTTTTTTGAATAGGGTTTTTGGAATTAGAGATTATAGTAACTTAAAGAAATACACATAAAATGTATAAAATCAATCTTACATCTGTGATGAATAATATTAATAATAACCAAACTATAATCTTCGGACGAATTTTAGGTATGTCAAATAAACAGGGATAACGGTTACAAAAATATTTTCATTTTAAAATATCGTTTATTAGTTGTTTACGGTCTAAAAAGTTCTATACCTAAATGGGTTTAATAATAGATCTGCGCATATTATATAAACACGTTCTATTTGAGTATTGTATTTGTATCGCATCTGTGCAAGATAGCTTACATAAAAACATCATATACTTTTTAGGTCGACGTAATAATATTATCATCTATATTATGATAGATATTATTTAAGTATATTATATTGAGGAAATTTCAAAACGATCTTACACGCGTAGTAGGCAAAGTGTATCTATAATATTACAATATTATATATGTGTTGGATATTCATATAAAATTGAATATAAAAGTATATGAGCTACCGAAGAATACGTTTATCTTGGTATTTGATAAATACGTGATCGATGCATATTACAATATTAGATATACTACTGCAGCGAATTGCATCGGCTGGTGCAGTTCAAATGCATAGTTTGTGTATTTGTATCTATATTCTATATATACTGTGAAATTAAATAACGTGATGAGTACTAACGTATCAGTAATTCCACCAAATATGTCGTATAAAAACTTGAATATAGTTGTGTTGGTATACTGGCGCCACTGAAAATGCATTTAAGGATTAAACAAATTTCAGTTGTCCGTAGTACAACATTGTGCATATTTTATTACCGATCACGGCAAATTCACTAAAATTGGCTAGTAATAACAAGGGAAAAATGGTAAACTACACGTGTAAACAAAGCGACATTTTCCGTGACGATCGCTCAACGTGTTCTTATCGTCCCAACAATATCTGTGCGCATAAGTATACATCTGCAATCCCGCTATCATGCCGTGTTTATATGAAAGTATGAGTCGTTTTCCTGTACGACGAGAGTATTTCTTATATTATAATACTTTTTACGTCTCATTAAAACCATTTACCTGCACATGGCGGATTTGTCTCAAGAAAATGTTTAAAACACAAAAAAAAAAAAAATACCACGAGACTTTCTCCGGTCTCATTAGCATATAAATAAATCAAAAGGTGCTTGGAAACGGCGGCTAGCCGGCTGCTGCAGTGGAACATGGTTATAATATTATTATTATTATATCGCTCGCCGCCGGCACCGCTGGTGCGAATACGATAATAATAATAATAATAATAATAATAATAATAATAATAATATATTAAAACAATAACGAGACGAGATGGTTTGTTCGCATTAATAAAACAATAAAATTCCGACATAACATATACGCACTTGCGTGACGATTGTCACGGTTTCGTGTCGTTTTCTAAAGCGATACTGCACTCGTATATTATAATATTATAACGACCTTAAGAAAAACAGTCAACAATATGTATAATAATATTTTTATGTACACGGCTGCGGCAAACGCACTTTGAAGGCGCTGTTGAAACTTGAAAGTGACAAACGTGTGGTAGTGGCAGTGTAAAATTTATAAACATCAACCATATAGCGGCGCAAAATATTTTCATTACTCAGCGATGTAGTGTTAGATGATTTCGCATCTTCGCAAAACATCTTTAAATCCCACCGTAGTTATATATTCACAAGTGCTTACTACATTTCATATAACCGACTATGCATTAATTACTATTTAGCATAATAATACTATTGATTTGATTATAAATTCGATAACAATACGCACCGTATCATCACATGCGGGGAAGATTATAGTGCCGTAATAGACGTTTTAAATTAGATTTAAATACTATCAAAAACAATACATACATCGAGATAATGTTGCTTATAATGCCTAGATTATAATAACATCGATACGTTGAATTACCATTAAAGTTGAACGATATACTTTCTGTAGGTAGGTACTTTAAAAATGATCAGTAGGTAAATATCTGTTGTTGATTATTCAAAGCGCTGCAATGATTTTTTTTTTTTTAATTATATTTGAATTGAGTTTGTTAAATTTTAATTTACAACTGTCAATTCTATAGAGACGCGTATTGGCGGTATACCACTATAGTTCACGTTTCACAGCTTGCAATAATAGGGCTTCCGAATTGTATACTCGTAATGCTGCAATGTTATTGGAACTACCACGACTACAATTGATCAAATATTATTTTAAATCTAAAAATTAAACTTATATTCAATTATGACGAGTTTTTATTATTATGATTGTTAAAATAGCTTTGTACCACATTTCGTTCTTTTTTTTTATTATAAAGTTCATGTCAATTGATCGAGAGACCCAAATTAGTACAATGTCCTTCGAGATGAAAAGAAATAAAATGCCCAGCATTACCCGAATTTCTTACCTAAGTCCTTGCACTAATATAATATTCGAAAATTTTTAATTGGATCTGTATTGCAAAATTCAGGTGACCATTATATTATAAAAATACACGCCCAACCAACCATGGACACAGCTGACATTTCAATTTCATTTTAATGATTGATGTTTTCTTAATTCGGCCGCCCATTAGGTGAATTAGGAAAAACTTCCTCGCGGGTTGTACCTATATGTATGTTTTATACTATCATCATAACTATTGCGGTTAGTTTCTTGAAAAAGTGACTAGATAGAGCACAAAAGAATTCGCAAGAGGCCAAGGCTGTAACGCAAGGTTGTGTCAAAGTATAGGACTTTTTTAGGCCAGATAAAACATATGCACTGACGTTTTCACGAACTGCGTATATTTCGAAATGCTTTGGATAGTACGTATAATGCTTAACAATATTATGGAGGCGTGTAATAATTAAAACCATAACCCTAGACATTTTTTTAAATCTCTTTTTTGAGAAAATAGAGGATAAGAAAATACGTTTAATACATAATAATATTATAAACACTTGTAAGCGCGACATAACATTATCTTCCCTACGAGCTGTTTTAACGGAGTGATTATAGATGTAGTTACATTTTTTTTTATTTTCGCATTATAAATTTCTGATGCAAAAATAAAAAATATGAACCATATATATATATTTATACACTATAATTGTCTTAGTCGTATTTATCTAGGAGGTTATATATTCTTCGGTGTCGAGGTCATTAAGTACACGAATTTTATTCCCAGATGTAATGCAGCATGACTAATGCAATATAATATGTATATGTGTATTGTGTATACTAAGGTATTCGAACAGCGCGGACAATGATCAATCGTGACCAGAAAACGTATTGCCAACGAAGAAAAAAAGTATATCAAGTCCGTGTAAGTGTGTGCGCGCTCGCGAGTACACTATAGACGATTGTGTACTCGTACTGCGCTAAACAGACGCGAAATTCTCCCTAGACGTGTGTGTTCATTGTTTATTTCGTTTCATTCATGTGTCCGCGTTTACCCTTGTAATACCAACGCGATTTAGACACGCCAAACCCATCTTAGGTACTTATACATATTGCATTATTACATTATACCATAGAGATTTCGTTTGCACGAAGTCACTAAATCTCGTATAGATGTCTTAATCGCGCCGAGTCGAGACGTTCTACGGAAGTGGCGCACAGCAGAAAATAGAGCGATGAATATTTCACTATAAATTTTAATGTATTATATATTATGTAGATATAATTATATACAATATTATGGTCAGGTACCTCCTAATGTCCCACCGTATTGGAAAATCATTCGTCGAAATCTACGTGGGCGTATGTTCATTACGCGTAGACCGACATTATTATACATCGCGTATCATAACTACGATCCACCACGGATTCACGATTTCACAGGTAATAACGGGACGCCCAAACGTTATGAAATGTATTCATCCGACACTGAAATATTATTTGCAGATTGTACATACTTGTCAGCCTAAGACACAGTATATACCTATAATAGCAATAGTGGTTTAAAACTGTGACCACAAATAAGTATTAGATTTAAATATCAGATTATATACCATGTATGTATGTATACAAATAATGTGCACATGGGTATATTATAATATTGTACGTCCGCGATAAATGGCTGATAAAAATCCAGAGCGGAATTACATGCGCCAAATGGGATATTGTGGTTTGAAGTATGTGAAAATTAAAAATGCATATCAAAATTTCATATAATATATTTACATGTACATATTTAATGTTATAGTAGCAATTGCATTAAACAGTGCATGATGTAGAACAAAGTCGCCTATTAGCATCGCGCTGTTACAGTGTGTGTGCGTATAATAAGTAACTACTATATGAATATTTATTAGTGTTAAATCGTTCGTGACCTATAAAACGGGATAATATCGTTGCAACGTGTGCATTGTATATTATAATATAATGTATGTCTGTATAATATGTATGTATAGCGCGCCGATATTATAATATTGGTTTGTGATTTTCTCACTACTCTGCGCGTATGTCTGATATAGTCTGTTTAAACTGCGGTTTTAACGTACCTATGAGTAGATCTGGTGACAAGCGCAATAGCTAAGCAGTAGCTACTGAATCTACAGAATTTTCGTATCCAGTACATAGTTCAGTATTTGAATAATATACAGCAGCGGAAATTTGTACAAAGACAACAATACAATATTATATAATTACAACTATGACAATTTTATACGATGCGAAATCAGGAATTTTTTAATGGAATATCATAATTTTTAACTTAAATATAATTTATGGGATAAAAGATTTGCATACTTTTTATTGTAGTTATCAACCTTCATATTAATAAAATCAAATATGGAATAGAACTTGTAAAAATATATGACAACGTATTTTGTTAAAATCTCAAACTCGTACCTATAGTAAGTATAATCTTTGTAAAAAATATATAATCAAAGGGTGTGTTCAACAACTAAAAAACCTACTAGTTACACTGCTGATGACAGGTGACTCAGCGAGATCTCATCCGTGCGGTGAGGAAACTATACTTTCGTTTTTTGTTCATATGTTAAAAAATATAATAATTAATCAGAGAGCCTATATTATACTACGCGTATAATACGCGTATGCCATCGTTCAATTATATACTATGTGTACTGAAGCCTAGAAGGAATACATGAAGATGTTACGAATGACTACTGATGTTTATGTGTGCATAACATAAGTTTTAAAACACGCACGTGTTACCTATAGACATTAATATTATCAAAAGCCGAGGGGAGTCAATGAAAATATTTTTCGATATTTTTTTTTTTTTTAATATGATTTGGTATTTTTTTATATTAATTAAAACTAACGATACATTTTATTGAACCAGCAGTCACATTAGGCAACAACTTACGTTGTTTATTATTATGTATACACATTACCATAATGTTTTCGTAACTACATAATTTGAAAACAATAATACAAGCAAACGTTATCGGTTTAAAAAAAAGAGTAATTTTATCACCACAGATCACTCATTAAGTGGTTAGGTTAACATGGTTTTTGAGTGTAATTAAAAATTCGAAGCATAAGAATTTGAATGAATTAGTAAAGGAAAACATCACGGGGGGTGATTATGCGTGGTTTATCATTTCGTATATATCATAATAATATAACCTAAAATGAATGATCGTCGTTATATTTCATATAATATATTATATAGGCACAGCAAAATATTTTTAGGACTCCCCGTTATCTAAAAAATAAATCCCTCCAATACGCACGAAGTAAAAACCGTACAGCCCACCAGCATGGCTGTAGACGTTGGATGCACGCGAGGTCGTGACTCGTAGTGCTCTTATAATTACATATCATAACATAATCGTTCAGGTTATGATGTATTAGTATCCAACAACGATTCAAACAGCGGGAGTTTTGATTAGTATCGATTATGAGTATATAATATGTTATATATGTATAAAAAAACCATATTCGTATAAAAAATAATGTTAGGGGCTTAAAACTTCCTTTATTATTCTTAAAAAAACATGTTATATGGTATACTGATCATTCTGGAAGATACAATATATTAATATTTTATTGAATGAAAAATAAAGACAATATTTAAATTAAAAACGAACATTAATATTATATTTTTTGCCAATACCCAGTGTTTTCTTCTTATTATTTTTTTTTATGTCAATAATTCGACCTTATAGCGGTAAAAAAAAATAATATTAATGTTTATAGATTGTAAAGTAACTAAAAAAATAATTGTTTTCTTACACATGTGAATATAGATATTTAATGAATAATTTTTATTATACCTACTTAATATTCATTATTAATATTGTGTTAGTTTCTTTTTAATTTTAAAATGTAAGGTCGTTGATAAATTTTGTTTTTTAAAGGGTAAGATTATATAAATATATTATTCTCATATTTTATTATTTTATTATCTCGATTAATAAGATATAAATTATTATTGCTTACCAACTTGTAAATGCATTTATTCGATTAATTAAAATGAATTAAAAATTATTATTTAAATAATGTTTTAATACAAGTTCGAAATCATTTAGATAATAAATGCATTAATTAAACGTATATCTATTGAATATTGATCCAATATTAATAAATAAAGCTTAGTAAAGTAAAAAAAAAAAAAATCAATAACTTTGAAGTATTTTGGGAAGATCTAATGACCTGTAACATTGAAAAATGCTTTAATGCTATTTCTTGTAATTCAATTAAATTTAATTGAGGTTTCATACCTTAATAAATCAAAAAATATCAAGTTTATCAATTAAAATCTGTTTTAAATGTATTTAATAATTTGAAAGTATATATTATTATAGACTATAGTGGCAATAATTATTGTAACTTGTAAATTATTATTTAGCATTAAATATTTGTTGCCATATTAAATTTACTGTAATATGAATTATTTCAAATTATAGCGAAACTGTTTTAAATTTAAAACAATCGATTTTTACCAAAGAATTTTTTATGGTTTATCAGTTTCAAAATTATTTTACCAATTCGTGACTAAAATCATTACCATAATGCCATGAAGCTATTATACGTTCCATCAATGGATGATTTTTCACTCAAGACTCATAACTATTTAATATTCTTAAAATAATTCATCACTCACACTTATTGTTAAATATTTGTTTATTCAATGTTATGTAATCTATTATGATATGTAAATATAATAATAATAATAATAATAAAAATATATATCTTTTAGCAACCAGTACATATATTATATGAAGGCTGAAACTATATAAGTACTAATTACTATTATGTACTAAAATTTACTTATTATTTAGTTAAGTTTTTTTTAAATACTTTTTCAATAGATTTTTAATTTAACCAAGTGTGAATGTATGGTTATTAATTATATACATTTTTTATGAACATTCAAAGATTAATTATTAAAATAATTTAAAATCTATGATGTATACAATTGTTATATTGTTAATTATTTGTTGAAGGTGTCATTAATTTTATTACTATTAATATATTAAACCAGCCCCACAAATAATTAAGCACTAATAAAAACTTTATGTTACAGAATTATCACTTAAAAAAAAATCACTCTTGATATCTTTCGTTGAAATCCAATTTAAATTTTTTGAAAAAACTACGGACAGTTATACTAGGTTTTATGGCGTAAATTATATTCAATTTTAAGGACAATATTAGTCGTAATCATTTGATATAATTTTTTCAAAAAATTATATAATACGTATTTTAAGTGTTACTGCTGGATGACTACTCTCCTCACGTCACTATGTCCTTATATTTGTATATTATATTATATATTAATATTGTTTATTGTTATTTTTCTTTTACGTATATATGCTTATAGTAAATACCTTTACAAATTATATATATTCAAAAATATGAAAAAAAAAAATTATAAGTATAAAAAAAGTTTTATTTTTAATTTTATTTAACATGAACTCAATGAAATAGAATATTTATTGGTATTTATTTTTTTTTATGTTTATTTTTTCCACTAAATAAAGGAAAAAATTAAAGTTTTGTAGAAATTAGAAAGTAGTTCAAATTTAGTAGCCGGAAGTGATGCGTAGAATAAATTTTACTTGCATTATAATTGCATATTAATTACTAGTTGAATTCGTGGGACTTTTAGAATGTTTTAAGAATCACGAAGAAGTTCAACAATACTTTAAATTATTAAAGAAACATCTAAAAACAGTTGAAGCTTTTGATGAAAAAATATTTTATATTCTTGTATTTTAATTAATTTTGAATCCATATTTTTGATGAAAATATGAGCTTTTTTACTCTTCTTTTTACATTAATTTTGATGCATTAAACAAAAAATGACCTTAGTTTTACATAGGTATAGTTACTATTGGTTTATTTAATTACTATTTCGTAGTTATTTAATTCAATGGTACATTATTAATCATGTAAATATAAAAAATAATAATGCATGTTTGGTACAAAAAAAAAAAAGGCTATAATGCCTATAATTAATTAAAGATCAAACAGATGCCAATAACTTTATATTTATTGTTGTAAAATAACGAGGAAACGAATAAAATATTGTAAACAATTTTTTACATCCTGCATATTTTTCTATCGCTGCATATCATATTGTGCCAGGCCGAAATAATGGTGAAAATAATACGATTTAAATAAAAAAAAATAATAGTAATAATAAAACTGGACTATGTGTGTTTATATATATATTGTGCATTAAAAAACTGGTCGTTTCATTTAACCGGTTTGACTAAAGTACATTCGTGGATAATAAGTCCGCGAAAAAGAATTTCGTCTGTCCAGCCATCTTCACATTATATTGTATACATATAAACTGTCAAGGTATATATTATAATACAGTATAACGAACTTGCGGTGACAGGTAAAAAAATACAGTGCCAATTTTGGTCACCACACCAGATATTACAAATACATAATGTATTATAAATGATATTGATAAGCAACCCGTATTTTGTTTTTTTTTTTTTTAAATAAATGTGTAAACGTATTATTTGGTAGGGTGGAGAAAAAAACTTTGTGTGTCAAATTCTGACTGCTTACCTGCTGTAAATATGTATATGATGGCTGACAGTCACGTTGATTAAACGTTTTTACACTTGACGATTTGTTCCACATGACCGGTGAGCTGAAAAAAAAAAAAACAAAATTATTATAATGTAATACATTTTTTTTTTTCTAATGTTATTATTACCTAAAACTATTTAATACACACACATTATATTATATATAGTGTAAACAAGTAGAGTTATTATAATGCGCGAGATTTCGTCATAATACAACTGTAGAACAATATAATAGGTAGTCAAACTGCATAATATTGAACGTACAATGTAAAATGTATAGGTATAGGTACTGCGTATAATCAAGTGTAGGTAAATGTCAAAAAGCATAAGCCTCAAATATTTGATAATACGTGTGAAATCTGTAAAAATCGTAAAAAGCGATTTAAATGCGTAGTACAATAGTGCACAGTTTATATATTATACACGTAGACCTACAGAGATGTATTCAGAACGGGGCAATGGGGCACACGACTTCATTGTTTCTAGAAAAATTATAACAAAGTTTTTATACATTATAAACCAGTAGTGTTTTTTTATTCAAATTGTACGTGTAACGGAATTAGTTGTTGTACGATAATATATATATAATATTAACTATTATAATTTACAAAAAACTGCATTGATGTACGCCTTAAGCAAACGTGTCGAAAATAATATATTTTCTGTCATACAATGATTTATTAATATAATTATTTACCTATACCATTTACCCATACTATAAGTACGGATATAGCTGAGAAAAGTGTGTTTACTCTTGACTAAGGATGCGAAAAATCTACCATCTTTAATAATACTCTAGAAATACGATAATAAATAATATGATAACGATAAAATCAAAATGAGTTAATTGTGAATTTCCAGTGACCCCGCAAATTCGCTTTATACCCCAAGTCCCCAATACTTGCAATATTATACTAATAATAATAATAGTTATTACTTTTATTATCTATTCAACGTCTATATAACAGCTATAGTCTTGGAACGTTTTGAGCCAAAAACGTTTCTGTCGCGAGCGCGACATGCAATTCATTATATATAATATTAAACTGCATGTAGCATCATACAGGACTTTCTAGGAATTCATCGTTCGCGTATTATAATAAATCTCACCGCGACTTGCGATAAAAATCGACATGCGTTTATTATGTACACGCGTCCGTTTTCGACTTGGGTCACGGAGGCCATCGAAATCTAAACACACGTAAATGCCAAACGTGTACATATAATACCTACTATTATTATTATAACGCCGAGCACTTCCGTCGAACTCGTTGTAACTCCGGGACCGCGCAGATAATAATATGACGTGTATTATTTATATATATATAGATAGGTTTACCATTTATACAAGTATGATTAATGTTTTTAATATTTTTCTTCCTCGCCGCTTCGTACATTCGTATCTCGTACATGGTCTTATTTCTTTTACGAAATCCGTACCATGCTATATATTGCTTTCTTTACAATATATCTAAGTTTGAAATTACAAAATATAATAACATACAAATGTATTATGTTGTTATATAAATCGATTCAATTGGTTTGCGTTTCTGCCACGTATTTTAAGGGTGTTTTAATTTCACTATTATATATATGTATTATGAAGTTATCTATCAAATGCATTGTCAAACATAATACGCACGACTAATATATTCGTGAGACTAAAAATTATATTAAAATTTGTAGGTCAAACGCTCATAATCTGCAGACTTGCACGTACACACACACACACACACATATATATATATATATATATATAATATATAATTTTGTTTGCCAGCTTGTTATTATATGATTTTGGAGTAACCACATTTACAAGACCATTGCGAGGGACAGACAAAAAAAAAATTACAAAAAACACATCACTCGCATAGTTCAGTCCACAGGCGCGGAATTTTATAGTAATGTTATATACACCCGGCCGAGTGAATCAGAGGCCCAATTATTCTGTACGCATACTCTATGGTACTGTAATACATTATGGTATTTATTAAATGTAAAAAAACTAAAAACCTAACTCGCAATAAAGTTATTTGCCCCCGAGTAGCAGCACAGCTTTAGCAAAAAAAAAAAATGTTTTTATTATTTTTTATTTCTATGTATTATCTATAATTCAATCGTACATAGTTATATTATATGTTATCCTGAGGCTAGTGAAACTCGGGTCGGTGAACAAGAAATTATGTCAAAATCAAACATCATAAATATATTACAGATCGGTGTTCCGGTTTTGTATTAAATATATATATATATATTACTTATAGCTGCAGCCGGTATATTATGTATGTTTAATAGTAGATTATAATGTATTTCAAACGAAAAGTGAATTTTTATTTTCGGTCAAACTAAATAGTAGTGGCTGATTGACAGGATGCTGGTTTTATCTTTAGAAATGATTAACCAAATCTTTGACTCGATCTATGAATTTTCCAACGGTACCGTACCGGTCGACCCACTCATTTCTATCGTTTTCTAGACAGACGGTATCTATAAAACTACTGCCGCAACCACCACTACTACCACTACTACTACTAGGTATTAAATATACTACTATTACTACTACTAATACTACTATTACTACTACTACTACTACTATAATATAATCTATTGGTACCTACTAAACTAGGTATTATTGTTACTAGGTAGGTAAGTTTATATACATATATTTGAACGGCATTCACATTCCAATGTCAAAAGTAATAATCAAATTGGTTCCGGGCCAAAGACATATCGGTCTTTGTGTTTATTGATAATAATATATCATATATGAAATTAAAATAAATACTTAATGTTTAAGAACTCATTAATTCGTTAAAAATACTATGAAAATGCTTTTAAAATCTATAGAAAATAAAAATTGTAAGTGAACTTATTATTGCAAATACG
Source organism: Melanaphis sacchari (assembly GCF_002803265.2). Lineage (NCBI taxonomy): Eukaryota > Metazoa > Arthropoda > Insecta > Hemiptera > Aphididae > Melanaphis > Melanaphis sacchari. The sequence continues at coordinate 248,095 of NW_020270431.1, read as the reverse complement.
ACCAGTGTTCAATTTTGGATACTACTAAATTAGGAATGCTAATGATTTTTAACTGATTATATAATCACTATTAAATTTAATAGATAAGCTCAAATCATGTAATAGAAATTCGTAAATATATTATAATATTATATTGTATACAAAAATAACCCAACCTCGAAATAAATCAAATGTGTTATAAATGTTAAAGTGAAAATAGTTTCCGTTTAAACGGACCATAAAAAAACTATACAATTATAATTTTAATTTAAAATTATACTAATATTACATTACTTTCAACCATCAACGTCACTAAAGGATAGTATAGTAAATTAATAAAAATTGAAGGTTTCGTCATAAATCATAATTAATAATATTAAATTTATACTCTTCGCGTGCGGTCCACATATTATATCGTATACCGTGGAGTGTATTAAAATAAAATGCTGTATTAAATTATCATTAGGTCAGTTCATTAATTCCAAATGGTCGAAATTATGTACAAACGGCGTATGGTTCTAATAATAATACAAAAAAACACACCCAACAACTTTAATCTTAACTCGAGATTCCGGGGGAAAAAAATTAGCATTTTAGTGATGTATGATAAATTATGATTGCACCGAGGAAAATGCATTTGAATTTTAAGAATTGATATTAAATTATGCAAATTCTCAGAATTTGAAAAAGTTATTTTTAATATATAATTTATTTATTGTACGATGTGTACGCGAATAAAAAGATTAAAAATATATGAAATTTTGTTGACCTACATAAAATTTGTTTCTGCAACGGCAGAGAAAATATTGTCAGGTATCATGTCTGAAAATAGCTTCATTAGAATTTAATCTTTAAAACACACAATAAAAACACTTAATGTCAATTATTTAATTCTTGGAATTTGTTTTAATGTATAAAAATAATTTGTAACTAAATAATAAAGAAAAGATATTCGATTAACATTTATAGTAATGTATTAATTAATATCATAAATAAATGGACGATAATATCAAAATATTATCTATAAACAAAATCTAATCATAAAATAATATTGTCGGTTAGTTGAAAACTGAAAAGCTGTAATAATAGTGTACTGTCGTTTTCAAAACGCTCAAAGGATATGACCAATTAAGAATTGTTATTACTACGACGGACATGAGCATTATAATGGTATAACGAATATACCTATACTATATTTTACTCATTATATTTTTAGTTTTAATTAAAAATGAGGAATATCCGAATTCGGACAAAGCATAGAGATTGGTGAAGTTAATAATTTTATTCTACGAATCGACCGTACTACTGTAGGTATATTAAGTACCAAAGGAGAAATCGTTAACTACACCATGCAGACGAATTAAAAACAAAACCGGTAAAAAAAAAAATACGGACTGAGGAATTATAGCGACAAATCCCAGTTAATTCGGTATTATAAATAATATATTCATATATTTATTTACATGTATAAAAAATGACTAATAATAGATTGATGTTGAACTCATTATGATTTTCAAAGAAATGCCATCATCGTCTACAAGACTAAAATATTTCTATTAATTTTACAATGATTGTAAAATTGATTCTTTTTATCTCTTTCTGCATGAACACCATTTTTCGTATAGAAAAATAAACCTATAAAAATTTAAACTACATCCCTGTCGATCATTTAGAAATCAAGTATAAAATAATTATAATAATAATTAATGCTTTGGATATAGGTATTTTTTGATTATTAGCACAATCCATACAAGCGAATTTGCAGTGTAGGGGAGATTTAAAGAAGAATACATTTAAACTTTTACGTTCATAATCATCATCGATTAAACGTCATAAATTATGGTATTTAGTCATTGCTTTTAAATTTAATTTTTCAAGAAAAACATGTAACACACTCACTAAAAATAAAGGGACCTGCATTCCAAATCTTAGATCATAAATTATTTTTATTATTATTATTATTATTTATTATACTACTGTGTTCGCTTTTGTCCTATCAATCCATGACTAATAAACCTCTTGTCTTTATTGATTTAGTGAAATTCTAATAAATTATATTTTATAAAAGATAGTTACAGTGTTCATCATACGATAACAATTTATTAACATTAATTTTTATATTTTATATCATACATAATATACCATATACATAAGTAAAATATAGAAACATTGAAAAATTAAGTATCATTAAAAAATGAGATAATAATAAGAACGGTAAACGTGTAATCAAATATGTTACGCAAATTAAATTTTTTGAAAAAAATTATTATATTATTTACAAAATATCATATTCATTCAATCCACGGAGCGTAAATAACAGAAATGGCTGACACCAAGGTGCGCTGTATGTCAAATTCTAGCGTCACATTTTATTTCTAATTTCAAGTTATATTAATATTGTCTGAAAATAAAAAATCCATAAACAAATGTGTAAATGTGTTATATAGATGAACGAAATATTATTGCAGAACTTCGATGATCAAATTTCGACGCCCTATTTATGACGCAGAAAAAGTACATCGACTCCGTTAGTAGTCAAAAAAAAGCAGAAGACATCCTAAATTATATATCAATTGAAAAAATAATGACATTATAATATTTTCGAGTACCGAAAGAAAAAATCCCATAGTGGAATTCGATTATACACGAGCAATTTTAAATGTATATAGTTTTCGTCAGAGATAATATTAGATTTAATAATTATTTGAAAAAATGATTTTTTTTTTTAAATAGTTTAGCAATTAACATAGGTAATTTTATAATAAATTACTATAGGTAACTAATATTATTTAATATTAATGAATAATGATAAGATTATTGTATTTTTTTTCTACTTATATAGGCGTGTATAAGTTTAAAACGAAGTTGAATAGACATTAAAGTATGCATAATAATAACTTTCCTATATATATAATATTAGTTAAATAATTTACTAACAAATTGTACGGTATAGGTGAATATTAATAAAATAATTATCATAAATTAACATTTTTTTCTGCGAATCAATAAAAACTTAAGAATAATTAAAATTGTTTACAGCAAACTGTGATTATTTATGAACATTTTTACAGAACACGTGAAAACTAACTACAATATACTCTTCGTGAAATCTTAAATAAAATCTGTAATATGTTTATTAGGTATATTATAACAAAATATCGTATACAGTAGAACAAAACAATTATACGATTCACGTTAACACCCGATGTACCTAACACTTTATATCGTCGAAAAAACTGCGATGAGAGTATAACGTATATCTGATAATAATATAATATGTTAATGTTTTAGTAAGACATATCGACGGTGTAGCTCGTTTGGAAATCGCGGCTGATAAGGGTTGGGGGTGGCGGTCGGAGAACTCGTTTGATCATTGTTATTATTTTTTTATTATTATTATTACACTCGCGCGCACACTAAAAAAAAAGACACGCCGTTTATTTATATATATATGTACTACGTGTATAACATAATATATATATATATATATTCGGTATGCGTGTGTGCAGAGAATAGAAAGAAAGAAAGAAAGAATAAAAAACACGTTTTATTTTTCTTTCCACCTCGTCGAGATTCTCCGTGTGTACCAGAGCGTATACGGCGGCAGCGTTGGTCGAGTACGGACCGTGACTGTAGTGATGGTGCGTCGGCGGGGGGGCGAGTGCGGCGACGACTACGATGGCACGTCCCGTTACCGTAGACACCGGTCGGTCGTCAGTCCGTCCGATTCTCTCTGTCTCCGTCTTTCTCTCCAAGTTTTTTACACACGCGCGCGACTATGTTTTTTTTTTTTTATTATTATTATTTTCCCTCAAGTGGGCTCTCGGATTATTATTATAATATTTTATTATAACTACGAACGTGTTCGCCCAAGGACGCGCACGTCTCGGCCATATAATATCATACCGAGATTTCCCGTCATCGTTGAGGGCGGCGGCGATGTGTTCTATTATTATCATATTTTTTTTCCCAATATTATTTTTCCGTACGGAAAAACATATACCATCGCCGTCGCCGCCGCCATATACCGTTAGACGCGGTGATCATCGTGGTCGCGGTCGTTGTCCAAGGACGCGTTCACTAGCCACCACAGCTGCGATGGTTCCGCGCGCGCGTTCAGTCCGATTCGTCGACAGACGGTCGACGTTTACCGCCGCGACTAACGATTGGATCAGCAGGGACCTTATAACTATTGTATAGCCGCTGCTGTTGGGCGCGTTGACCCGCTCCGATGGAAAAGCGTCCAAATTAAAAAGAAAACCGTCTCTCGTGTGCTCAACCGTACACATATTGTACTCCTGTTGTAGATTTAACACGGAAAGACAGTCCTGGGAGATTTGGAGGTCAAGGGCACTATTGCAGTTATGTGTAAAATGGCTAATTAGCCTATATTGAAAAATGCATCTGTCCCAACATAATTTCTGTACATTAGGTACGCACTGTTTTAGTACAATTTTTATCATTATACATTATGTATTTTTATGTAATAGGATTTTAGAAGGAAAAGTTGTAAGTTTATATTGTTTAGACATTGTATTTAACGATAAAATACAAATGCTCTGAGTTAATTTTTATTAAAACCAACAAAATTTTATTAAACATAGTAATATATACATATATTTAATTTCAATAGACAAATCAAATTAAAAGTACGAGCAGATATTATAATATGTATAGGTAAGATACTTTTTATAATTATATAAGTGATTCACTGTTGTAAATTTTAAAATAGACAACTATGTAGACTAACTAATTATTATTGTTTTTACAAGAATAAAATGACCAGCGTTAAATTTTATGTATTTAAATTTTTTTTTTCGATCTCAAACATAATATAATGGCACAATTATAAGTCATATTATAAACTGTTTACTCATCATAATACGGTAGTGTATAAATATAATATGATTCGCGACCTTAATTGCCGGATCTGCTTGTATAATATATACATATTTATGTGTATAGGCACATTGTTCAATCGTTAATGTCGGAGCACATTATTTGTACATATACGTAAATGAGTATAGTAGCCAGTAGTATACAATTACTGCGTGTTTGTGTGTGTGTGTGTGTGTGTGTGTGTGTGTGTTGTATGTATATACTTACGACATTACAAAGTACGAACGGTGTAGAGTGGTGCATGTGCTAGCTGTAGTAGACCACCACGTTTTCGTTGAGCGCCGCCGGACGATGACGCCGAAACAAAAAACATTTACAATTTTATTTTTCAGTCGCGCGTGTACTTAAATATAGCATTATATTCGTGTACGGGACGCGACGAAACAATAATTATTGTGCAATGGCGGTGCGTTTGTTCGTTTCCCAAACGTTAAAGTGTACAAGTATATATACATCACCGTGCACATTATAATACCTTTGTATTATAATATATATAATATACAGACACTAAATATATAGTTTTTGTGAGAGAGTAGGGAAAAGTATGAAAATTTTCTTGAATGACATAATGTAAGTAGTTAAGTCGTAATTGAGGAACACGAATTTTCAGCAGACTTTAGCGTCTCTTATGTTATGTTTTCAATACGAGTTATAATGCTATTTTAGCGATGGTGATCTAAAAATATGTTCGTTAAAACGCTTAGTTAATTGTCGTTTTGATGACATTTATAACTTTTAAGAGCCGGTCATTTGGCATAATATAATATTTATATGTACCTAAATATTATGTACACACGACGCGTGGATATTTTATACATCTATAATGTCTGCTAATGTACATTGTAGCAAGTATAATAATGCACCAACTCATTAAAATTACTATATATAGAAGGTAGAGTATAATAATGGATTTACATTTGTTAACTGTAGAGGTGTGTTAAACGTAAGTTTTATTACAGACACTCCGACAAACGATTTTATTATTATATTAATTCACACACAACACGCAAATCACGTTGTTCAAATTCCATTTATTCATAATTGCGTATATTATACATGTAATAATTGTATGTGTCCGATCACTAAAATCTTGTACTCTTGTTATATGATAACAGTAAAAAAAAAAAAAAAATAATATAAATTAACTCCATGGTGTTGATAAGCCCGATGATAATTTATCTGAACATTCTATTGGCACATTTTATTATGGTATCGTGGTGATTTATGAAATAATTATCACCTAGTCAAAGGAATACTATTACTAATTGTTGCTATATAATTTATATAATATATTATTATATTTACAATTTTAAACATAAAATATATGGGTTTGTTTCTCACCAAAGCTGAATACATTTATACTATATTGAATATTAACTAGAGAGTCTAGATAATATCTAGGTTTATTTATCTAGGCTCTCTAGTATTAACTATATGGTCGTATGGAGTGATAATAATTGACTATGAGTAGATAATACAAACGCGTCGGTCTTCAACGATCGGTTAACGGAACAGGGGCAGCGTAAAATCTGAAATGAGATTCTTGAACTACTGAAACCAAGGACAACATAATGATGATGAGAACCGTCTGAATGACGATTTAGAAATATTAGAAATCAAGATAGGCGTGGGTTTTATATGGTATATATATTATTATGTATAAGAGAGCAAGAGAATAAAAGTCGAATATTGAAGTCTTATTTGTGTACTATATAACAACGAGTGGTCAAGGTGTAAACATAATAAAAATAATATGAAGTCACCGTCTCGTAATTGATTTCACTCTTACGTTCAAATTTTGTAAATTACCAAATAATAATATAATTTATGACATATAGGTACCTAGAGCGAGTGGGATAGTTGAGATTATATTTTTTATTTACTATTATTATTATATTATTCTATTCCTATAAATTCTATTCATCCATGACATTTCTATTTACGCGTGAATTATAATAAGACGCATAATTAGTATATAAATTATTTACCCACAGACAATAATAATAAATAATATTATGTGATAAAAATATATATAAATTATTATTTTTAATACCACAAATTTTTTAATAATATTATGATACACAATAATAATTACTAATTAGTATGCAGAGTGTTATGAAACATTCACAAAAATATTATATCATATCAGTACCTATACATAAATCACAAATTGTACAATATGGTCTTGTATTTTTATTTTAGTGATGTCAGTTAAACAGGAACGCAATACATTTTTTCAGTATAAATATATACTAATTTATACTTAGGGAGCGAGCTTTCATAAATCAGTTAAAACGCATTTGATCGATATACGTAATAATACAATAATTATTATCATACTTAATGCCTATTTATGATAATGGTGGAATGTGGCTTGCTGACTTACGGACTAGAAACTTTATGGTTTATTTAATTCTATTAGATACTGCAAAGTACATATGTACAATAAATTATATTTTAAATTTATAATGATGCCACTTTAAAATATATATATATATATATATACCTATAATAGTAAAATTTTTAGGTTGTTCGAGAGTTCACAAAGATTTGAGTAAATAGCATAAATGACAAACATTATTGTATTTAGTTCTTTAATACGTACTGCGGAAGGATCGAAATCTTTCGTGAACGAGCTGGGCACGCTTAGACATATGACCCATCTCACACGTACGTTCCGTAAATACAGCTGATATTAAAATACGTACATATCTAACAATATGGTTATTAACAAATAATGTCTAAAATTTCTCTCTGCGAGAATCGTGATGTGTTACTTCGGGTTGCTCGGGAACCGGATCGTATACGTGTACAATGTACATATTATTATACGAGTATATACGATATAAGGTCGTCCAAAACTGCCATATAACATGCACGTTTCACTTATATTTTTTTTTAGACATCTTTTTATCGTTGCAAATGCATACGATATAACACGATAACCATTATACAGATAACGCTGTAAGCATCAACGCCAATGTGGATTGTTTGGATGATATAGATGTTGAGTCAGAAAATTTTGCCGGATCAATATTAATCGCGGAGGTTTGCAACAGTTGTCGTTTTCGCGTTGTATCATCCATCATAGGCACACTGCAGTATCTAGCAGTGTTGTATTATAACTTATAACTTCGCCGTATGCAATTAATAAACCTTGTTACATCTCACAACACACTTATGGACCAACACCGGCAGTTGTTATTTTTGTTGGGAGTGGCGTGTCTGACGACTGCCGACACACACTCGTTTACCAAGGGAAACACAAACACCGAAATCATATCCTCTCGGGAAGTTTCCCGGACTGAACCACCACCCCAGAACGAGCAGCCATCCCAAGTCAAACTTCCATTGCGAGAAGAACCTTTATCCCAGAGCCAACTTTCAACTCAAAGTCAACTAACAACGCATGTTGAAAATTCTACTCACGCCCCTTGCAGAAGTGGTAGTATTAACAACGAAGATACCAACGAGTCCACAATACCTACTTCGACTACTGTTAGCGTCGAGGCAGTCACTGACAGACTTCGCAACCAGGTGATACGGTTGACTAATGAGCTTAGTAAAGCGGTTGCCGCGCTACACATCGCTCAGCAACGCGAACGAAAGCTAGCTATATTGGAAAGAGAGAAATACAGGTACCATGGTATTATAATAAATACAAAAAGTACACTTTGCATACGTTTATATGTGCGTACACAGCGATTAATATAAATCACCAATCACTGCTTACCTCAGATTTGGTCTAATATTGTACTATATAATGTATAGAAAAATTTAATATAACACGATAATTTAAAAAAAAACTCGCAAGATGATTCGTGTCTCTAACAGAAACTATTATTTATTTATTTTTACTTCTTTAAGTCGTAAGAGCTAAAATAGATTAGTGGTATTGCTTCTTAAATGACGATAATATCAGCAATAAATACCAATATTGATCATTTGATCCAATATGCCTGTATTACACGTATGAAGTTAAATTAGTAATTTGGTATGTTAAAAAAATCTATTTACATTAATTAAGTCAAATTATGATGACGGTGATACGTCAGAGTTACGATAATAATTGTCATGAGTTTATATAATTATATGTATTGCACTGTGCTATAGCAGTATAAAATGCATATTTGTACACTTTTATAACACTGTCTTACCGATACATATGTGATGCAAGGCTGAGCGAGTAAATTAAAATTATTTTAACTTGAATTTGTAAATTTAAGTTAATAGCGACAGATATGGGTCAAGTTCAAAAATATAAATTAAATATAAGATAGAATATACTAAATTTAAAAAGATGTGTTCTTTTAAAAATTAAATTCATGTACCAAAAATAAATTTTGTATTGTTATAATAATTATAATTTATATTGACTATTATAACTTAGATAAAACTACTATGCTAGATAAAATATTAAAGTGAGAAAAAAATTGAGGAATATAATTAAATCAAAGGGACTAAAAATCAATTAATTACAAGACAAAATTTAGCTCGTAAATAGTAACTAGATAATATGTACCTCAAAATGTTTAATCCTCAGTCTTGCGTATATTTTACATTACTGATAACCTTATAAACCAGATATATAATTATATTTAAAAAACCGTGGCACCGATATATTATTTGTTATTATTCAATATTATAGTAGCATATCAGGTATAATTTTTTAATAAATATATAATATAATATATCATCACATAACAACACGTCATTCTAATATCGTAGTTATGTAAAAGTGGCGTCAGAAAAGGTGCTGAGTCTAGTGGACAACGTGCAGCACGCCGAGAACGGATTAGCCGCTGACACATATCGGGAACGGCAGGTCCAGCAGCGGCTGGCCCGCACCCAACGGACGCTGGGTCGATCGCGCCGCCGGTTGCAGGTGATCCGCCGACTGTTAGCCGGCGCGGAAGTGGGTCTGGTGCACTTGGAGAGCAGTAGGGTGCTAAGCATGTGCAGCGGAAATAGCAAGAAACCACAGGAAACGTAGGAAATGCAGCACAGCGCCAAGTCACCGTCTTTGAAACACGCATTGGACGTATAATCATAATAGCGGCAATGTCTTCACTTCTCACTGCACTGGCTAATCTCATACCATACATCGCACGTATTCACGACATTTATTATTTACTGCATATCCCGGCTTATGCATAATATTGAATTACCTTAAAGTGGTTTATTTTCATTCTTTTTTTTTTTGCCTAATTAAATCCGACTAATCGACACTTTTTGATTTAGAGTCGTTATAAATTATTATTATTATTATTATTGTTATTATTATATGAACGATAGGTCGTTGACGGAACAGTGTTAGACACACACACACACACACACACACACACACACACACACACA
>NW_020270431.1:213675-237849 GCF_002803265.2 Melanaphis sacchari | reverse complement strand
ACACACACACACACACACACACACACACACACACACACACAAAATGTATACAATAAACCGTAACACACCGCCGCACCGCCACGTTTCGCTCTATAAATTCTTTTTACACGATTCTCGGAACCTTATTAAAATGTAAACCGTAACGTGTCATTATATATTATTTTTTCTTTTAAATAACGTTCATGTACAACGAAAAGAATAAAACGAACATATCATTATCTTATATATATATATATATGTGTGTGTGTATTTATAATATATATTGTTAAGTTTGTACTCTGTATCGATTCAAAAAACGTCGTTGGACCGAAATGCGCGCGGCGACCGCGGTACAATAATATCCATCTGTGGTTATGCCGATCGATTCGTCCGTATCGACAACTGATATTATTACCATACTACTGCACTGGGGACATTGAAAATCAGGCGACAAAAACCGTGTGCATAATAATATTATTATATAGACAGCATATTATATTATGAATATAATAATATTTATGTTCAAAGTTCATGTAAATTGGGTCCAAATCGATTATTGAGGTATTAGAAAACATATTGACTGTACTATTGGACTATTTGCACACAAAAGTCCCTTGTGTCATTATTTTATAAATTTGGCAAGTTTTGGATCGTTATATGTATATATGAATAAGTTTTTTAACTTTTTTTTCAATTACCTACCTTAATCTTTTGTGAAACACGTTTCTATAGACTATAGAATATTTATTCCACACGAAGCGGCCTACCTATATTATTAAATTGATGTGTCACTTTTCCTTCAATGTTTGACAGTTTGCTAGAATATTAATTGTACTGCAGTTGCAGAAATTCGTCATTGGTACTCGATAGGTGCGCGTAGTGTTTGTATTTAGTAAAATATATAATTTCGAGTTTCTCCTCATTGCAGACCGTAGTTAATTGGACAATCGAATAAATGTTGATTTTGATCAACTCAATATGATGTAACTACTAGAATTTTGTATAGTATTGATAAAAATATAATATCCTTATAAAATATACTTATAAAAAATTAGTCGACAAAACGTTAAAAACGATGAACAATAAGGAGATTATAATATACACACACGTATTCGATGTTACATATTATTATATACACCACAGACCGGTTAAATTTCTAGAGAAAAACGTGTATATTGTAGTAGGTACATCACCACGTGGTAAGTAATCATTGCACAGATACCCCGTAATTACTATACGGCTGTGGATCTATTAAAGGTCTGGTACATGTTGATTTGCTAATGAGAAAAAAATTGACAGCCAGTCGACTGTAGAAAGTGTAGGTAATCCTCTATATTATATCGCCTTCTTTACTATAAAAAAATAATTTTCGACACACCGATATAGGTCTGTTTTCTCCTCATCGTATCAAATTTTCCATAATTATACGGGATTATGAGCTGGAAACGTTATGCGAAAATATAAGAGTATTACGCCTGTGGTACTATTTATTATCTACCAACGAAATTTAGTAAAATTAAAATTAATTACATTGTCGAAAAGGTTATTCTTAAAAAAAAAAAAAAATTGACTTGTAGTTTGTAAGGCTGTAATTATCATTTATCTGAGTTAATAATTATGATTGAGTATTAATGAATAAAACATACGAAGTTAATATTATAATGTACAGCATCCTATTTAGATTAAATTATGAAAGTTATTTTTAGAATATATAAAATATTTAAATACGGGTAGCTTTCATTAAATCATCTACAATAATAAAATAAGATTAAATATGCTAATTTATTTATGTATTTATTTATTTATTATGAAATTTAAGGAATAAATCATTTTTAAAAATGAAGGTAACGGTGTAAAATATATGTATATTGATATTATTAACTTAAAAATATATTAAGATTATTTTCATCTTTGCATGTAGGTACAATGGCAATGATATTGAAACATTGTACATTAAAATCGTTTTATAGGATGTTTTTCTACGTGCCCGAAATATGTAGTTAAACTGATTATTATTACTTATTTTAATCATAATCTAGTACGTGCCTTAAAAAACGCACAGATTATGTTTAACTACTAACCTGGATTTACTTATACGACAAAACAATGTGTATGCAATGCATATATAATTTACTATATTATAATTTATAAGTATGTATAAGTAAAAAGCATATTATACCTTGGTAATTTGGTATTATTAAAAGTGCTAGTTTGTTGTCGATTAACGAACAAATCGATCTTCGATTACGGATACCACATATCGAATTACGATAATGATTTATAATATTACTTAGTGCTACTGCATGGCTGGAATTAATTGTTTTTGTCGTGGTCATCAACCATCGTTACCGACTTACCACGGTTTCTGCGATTTCTATACAAGTAATTACCTATAATATAATATGTAATACATAATACAATACACTGTGGTATAATCTTAACAATCTGATATTTTCTATACCTACATTATTCAACAGAACTTATATTTTGTTTCAGCGGTCATATTTATAACAATGTTTAAGTACGATCGTCTATTAAAATGTTCTCCACAAAAAACTCATTTATTGTAATTTGTAAAAAATTATATTTCATGATATACGTCTACAGCGATATAATCTATAATAATAAGTAAAAAAAATTTTAGTTGGAAACCGGAAAAGTAAAATAATATGCTGCTAGTGTTATCGTACTAGAAAATTTGTACAATCAACGTTATGATGCGATATCACATCTATCATATAAAACGATGGTAATGGGGGGAGGGAGGTAATGTCGTCAATAAATTATTTGAGTACAATTAAATGCATAGAGTTTAATAATATATAATATTGACGATAAATTAATAACATAACATATGAGTTTAAAATATGATGGTCATATTGTAATATTTTGTTTTATTCGTGACGATGTGGTATCGAAAACAAATCGAAACAATATTGTTATAAAATCATAGCGGTTAAAAAAATACGTTTATACAGATACATCTATTTAAACATATTATATACACATGGACTACGACGACTCCGACGCGAGGCCACCGCCGACGACGTGAAACTAAGTCAGTAGGTACTTGAACCGAAGCGGTTTAGAGAGCCGGTTCTCGAGTTCACGATTTTTTCCCCTTCAGTTCATGCTGCAGACGGACGGAATGGGTTCCGATTTCAACCGCCTGCACTGCGCTGACTCTCCGGGCATTAACCGGTCGGAGAAAACCGATGCTGATGATAGGGATTGGGGGGGGGAGGTGTAGGAGAATAGAAATAAAAACGCATCGCGTGGTAATGTAATAAAAATAGTAACACGCATTCGAAAATATTAGGGGCTTCGAGACTCTCGCCTCCCTCTGCGGCTACAGTGTTGAATTCCGCAAAAAATTTAAAAAAAAAATCTTTGTCGTATAAATGAAACTTTGCACATATAATATACAATATACGCATATTATATGTATATTATTATTTTACCTATTATAAGATAAAACACGTTGAAACATACGCACACACACATATTATATATATAGTTATACATAATATACTTCATTGCAACTCGTATATAATACATAAAATATATATACAGCTATACTTGCGTAACTTGCACTCTGGTATATACCGAATATATTATATATATGTACATATTACATTATTATCAAAGAATGTATACACTTTATCCGACAGACAACGCTAAAACCACCGCACGTCCTGTTTTCGTATTATTATTATTCGTGTATAATAGTCGTATCTTGGGGCCAATGGAAAGGTCTGTTACATAGTCGCCGTGGACACAGACTATATATAATATACACATGCGGAAACGTATCGCGTATTCGCGTCGATATAATAATATATTTAAAATTTAAATATAAGTGTGTTTGTAATGTTTGTATGTACTCCGTGCACGGCAATAACGTACACGCAATGCTCACCACATTCACTAGGCTTACATATTATATTCTAACAGCAATATAATAATCAATAATCATGTTGTTTTTATTTGTCTTCTCCCTGTCACATCGATTCCTCGATGACGATCGTATAAACATGTTTGGACACGTATTCTACACATAAGATGGTTATGTATCGTGGCTGGGGAACCTAATTACTATATTAGTTATCCAGGGAAGGTTTTCTGGTCCTTATGGATAAATTTTTCATAGCTGGGGGGTTAGAACACGGTATGTGGGATCTTATCAATAAATAAAACACGTTTGGTTTATAAATCTCTGTTCAAAATATATTTTTGGTTTGTACATTGTACTTAACAAAATGTAGATGGTGGTAAACAATCCCGGTGTTGGTGAGTTCATGTTTTTTGGTGAGTTCGTGTTTATTGCTGGTCAGTCTCGAACTGCCCTTTCGATAAACAGTGCGTATTGGCCACAGGCCTCACAATCATTAACAATGTTTATCTCAGCATAAATATCCCACTATTGCCTACTACGGAATTGACACATACATAGGTGTCATGTAACAATAATATATATTATTGTTACAGTTATAAGACATATTTATTTTTTTGTTTTAAAAATTTGTTTATCTGAATAAAAGTCCTGGAATCGCAGTATGATATGTTTTATTTTTGATAGTATATTGTACTTCCAAATCTCAACTCTCAATCCGTTTTCTATATAATAATATAATGTATATTAAATTATAATATTATTATGACGATGATCAATACATTACTATGGTCTGGTCATTAGTGGTAGGGAAGACTCGATTTACATGGAGAAAGGCATATTGTAACCGATCTCGTAATTTTTTGTAAATTTTGTTTCCCGACCACGATGCTTATAATGTACCTGTCCATATAATATACCTCATAAAGTCACATCTATACTAAAATTATAGCAATAACGATGTAATAAGTGATTTTAAACACGATATTATAATTTAATATGTGTAAGTTTGGATAAGAGTTGTGGGCGTTCACAGATGAAAAAAAAAATACAATCTTGTTCTTACCATCGATTTTAACATGATTACATTTATTGGTGTCTACATAATTGTTAAATCATTAATCAGTTATACTAAATACATAATGTTATTAGTGTTATTAAATATTAATTAACTGAAATTTATCTATCATCGAATTTAAAGAAATTTACTTTTATGATGTTCAAAATTAAAATAAGTATTTAGATTATAGACATTCAGTAGTATATACAGTGGATGGAAATTTTAAGTTTAAAAAAAGTAAAAATGTAAAAATCATTTATAAATCATTTAATATTGGTATTTTTAATATTCCCTTACTATCTAGTGGGAAATTTCTGTATATGCCTCTCTCTATAGAAAAAATAATAACTGAATTTCAAATTAAAACAAATGAGAAAGAATACAATAATTAAATAATAACTAATTAAATTATATTACTATAATTTTTAAATTGATTACCTATTAATTATATTTAAGTTTCAGTTAGCTTGTAAAATAATAATTGTATTGTTAAAAAACTAAAAACATGATTTTAATAATGAATAATTGTATTTCTCCTAAGTTTTAGCTAAAGTTAAATTTAGGATTGAATCTATTTGTCGATAAAACTGATAAAAGCGTTCTGGAGTTGGTGGTTTTTTTCCCTTTTTACTCGATCAAATAAATTTTTTAATCTAGCACTATTGTTTTTCTGCATCGGGAGAAAACGTAAACAATGTTTAATCAGAAATACGCTATTCAAGCAGACACACGAAAACCAGTTGTTTAAGTATGTGTGGCGTGTCTAATATTTCCAGGACGTGATCGCGCTGGTAAAACGGCAACATCGCGTCCGGATCCCACGACGACGGCAACGACGACGAAGACTTCGACGCCCAGTTTTTGTATTTCCCATTGCACATCTTTTCAACGATGGCGGTCCAACTCGTGCAGTTTTTTCTTCCCCTCCTTCGCATTACACATCTGTATTGGATTTTCTGTCGGAGATTAAGAAGCTCCCATTGTGTACACGTCGTTGATTATTTTAATCTTATTCGTTTATTAAATATAATATTTACCGACGTTGTACGCGTAATACGTAAACGCACCCCAAAAATGTATCGGTGTACTTATTTGTATATCAAAATTAAAAATGTATATATGATTTATCATTTCAAATCTTGTATAAGACTTCTACTCAATACAGCCGCCGTTATAATATGATATCCTGGTTTATTTGGACCGTATAATGATCGCATTTATTTTCAATTCGTTTATATAGCGTCAATCGGCGTTGCGCATAACATATAATAAATACCTATTTATAATTTAGATTCACGCACTCGACGTATATACCTTGACTATAGCTACACGATTTACACACGTCGGGCGCTATAGAGAAATTATTTGTCCAAAACGATTTATCGAATATCATTGTCGACTATCGAGTTAGTAAATATTAAACTATATATTCTCGCGAGCATCGCGAATAATTGATAATGCTTATATACGTTACAAATTATTTATCAACAATTTATGCTAAGGCGATGTTTTCAGAAACGAAAACGGAAAAAATTACGCGCTTCGGCGGTTGCGATTACGCTGTGGCCTCGAAGAGAGATTAATATTTTCGCCAAGAACGCTAGTTTTTACCGCTGAATGAATTTATCTGTGAAATGTGCATCACTCATTAGTCATTAGTATAATATTATTCGTAGTTTCATACATACAGTTATTTAACACCAGTTTCATTTGCATGTACTGTATTATATTATAATATACGTGGGTGTAATTATTTAAAATATTTCTTTCTGCTATAGGTATATGTACCTATATAAAATAAAATTCGATGATGGCTGTGAATATCTCCCAGTACTCGATTGGAGAATCGATGTTTCCGATGATTTTCTTAATTCACGTGTTATGATGAATGGGTTGCGTGATTAAAAATGCCACAACAGGTACACAATGTTTTAATATATATGACGAGAAATGAAACGGATCGTGAGAATTTTCGTACGCGTGTATATTATAAATATATATATATATATATATAGGTATAGGTGCACTCGACTCACAGTGTCGTGCAATTATTATTTATTTTCGTTTTTTTTTTGTTTTTTCGTCTTCGGTTGGGATGGGCGTTCCACGAATGATACAAGAGCTAGTCGCAGCACCGTTATGAACCGCGCGATTTTCGACGTCGAAACCCGGACGCGCGCGCGCGCGCTCGAAATGCCAACGCTCGACGTCGCCGCCTAGGAGACTCTTATTTCACCATGAACTCAGAATATACCGGAAACCTCGGATGAAAAAAAATCTATCTGAGATAACATTACTATTATTATCATTATAAAAAAAATAATAATAATAATAATAATAATTTGGTATGTACTACCCACGCACGCGTATACAGGTAAGTACCTATATATATATATATATATAACCACTATAATATTATAATATACCACACCGTGACGACGCTGCACCTCCATCAAGTTTTTGCACGCGACGTTCTCAGGTCGGGATAATATATTATTAAGTATAGTATTATAATACACCATTGATAAATCACGATTGTGCCGAGTATGTATATAGGTAGATACAATTATTATTATTTGGTTGGCTGCTGTAGTAGTGTACTTATTAAGTTTGTCTCAGGTGCGCAGACGATACTATTATAATAAAATCGGGTTAAATATTATAATAGCCATCATAACAATTAAAGGTGGATTGTCCGGTCCGTTTCCTTTCGAAGTTTCCTGTTTCCAACGTTCCAGAATAATTATAGGTATAGTCTTAGATTTGCTTTTATTTTATCGCTTAACTCAAGAAAATCGTTTTTTTTTTTATATATGTATATATACCACCCAATTATAATTGTAGGTACTATATTATTATTATACCTAGCTGTTTCCTATTTTAACTACTTTACCAAAGAACAAACTATGCTAATACTAAACTGTATAAGTATTTTAATAAAGACATATTGGGTATAACACTGAACCAATTAATTTTGAATATATTTTAGGTTATAATATTTTATTGATTTATTATATAACGTAGCACGACTTGTATACATTTAAGTATAGGAAAATATAGGTACTATATCGGATATTAAATTAAATTAATTTTTAATGCTGTGAACGTTCATAGTATATAACAGAGCTTACCTATCTATACACAGTGTTATGTCATCGCTGTGTATAATATATGATAGTTACAGTTAACTATAAGTTATAAGCGTATAATGATTTTTACCACGTACGAATGCAATAAAATATGCATTCCGATAAAATTTGTCGTTTGTAGTTTATCAGATAATAAATCCGAAAGCCTTATTGTTATATAAAACATACTTATGGAAATTAACCAATTAAAATTGCCGTTTGTTGTGGCTATACAAATAGCATTAAAAAAAATCATAGACAACGTGATCTTTATAAATTATTATTTCATATTATCAAAACAGTATTACGTGCGATAAATATTTGAAAATTCGTAAAGTTTGTTTTCAGAAATTGTTTTAACACTTGATCGATTTCGAGACATGCTGCCATCACATTTAAACGTTGTCACTACTTAAAGAAGCGTTCAAATCTTCACCGCACCACTTCAAGACCATTAATAAAAATACAGAATTTCTCATGAACCACGCCATTATACATCGTTTAATCATCAATTCAATTTAATAACTATTTTAATAATCAATACCTGAAAATTATTCTAAAATATGGTTATAAATTTATAATATTATATTATTAAAACCATTGAATATATTACCTTCTTTCTATTTCCTAATGACTATTATCCAGAATGTAACGAAAAACAATGAACCGGTTTTGACGCAGGTCAATCCTAGAGGTCGTCGGTCTCCGACTATATGGCAAATAATGATGAAGATTCGGAGGAGAAGAGATTATGAAGAATGAAAAATATCTAAAATAAATAACATTTAATGATGAATAGTAGTGAAATGTACTAGTGATATGTCTGAAAACCTATACGTAACTTTCCCTTTTTGAAATTGCAATTTTAACGTTTCGGCATTTGCTCAGAAAAAGCGCATCATATTATACGTATATTCATATGTTATTACGCCAAACGAACGCTGACGAGTTTAATTAAAATAGATTGAATATTGCACAAACAAATCAGTCAAGCGAAAGTTGATTATTCATAACGTTAAAGTAAATAAATGAATAATACTAATATATATATATACGTCAAGAATTTAACGAGATTTTAAGACACCACCTTCGGAACAGACCTGAAAATTATTGAGGTGTGTTATGCGAATATTTGACAGAACATTACATGCTCGAAGTATATTATATTATGTTTAATATGTGAGTGTATACGGCAGTCCAAAAAACCAATTATATGCAATATAGGGGCGGAGTTCACACACGCTTAAACGATTTTCTAAACAACCGAATGTCCGAGTCCATTTATGCATATAACAATAATGTATAACGTGAGACGTCTTTTTTGACGTTTCAAAAGAGAAATGGGTTTCTTTACATGCATTATTTTATGAACCACATACATGTATATGAACCATTTAGAAAAGTTTATTCATAAAGCTGGTGTACTTGAGTAAAAAATAACACTTTGTGTATACAGTATGAGAGAATAGCTGATATATAATATTATAAATAATATTCAAAATACAAAATATGTAGGTATAATGAATGAACGTACTATATTATAATATGAATTTATTTGAGGTAGGTATAAATATGGCTATTGGCTACAACGATATAGGTACATAAGACCTCGGTAATCTTATATTCTTGCATCTGGCGTTGTGGTTTAGGTATTTTTTTCCAAGCCACGCTAAGGGGTTAACCCAACGTTTATGTATCTCAAACAACCTATGCATTTTTTTTAAATTTATAGATATGCGATATACAATATACATAGTATAAATGTGCATCTAAATGCACTCTTGCATCCAATAAAATTTTGTAACATTTTTATGAAAGTACATGTTTTAAAAATAGCATTGCCAGCGTGTCCAAAATATCAATTATTTAAATATTAATGGTTATTTCACAAACATATTATGTATATTATGCCTTAGACGTTAAAATCGTACTCTATATTATATAATATAAAATAAATATAATATGACATGAACTAAACGTCGAAATCCGTGTACACGTTGTTGTTTTCTACAGTATTATGTAAAGGCGTCTCAGTAGAAAAATTGTGTAAATGATAACGACGGATTTTATGGGTATCAAAGATTATTTTTGATAGTTACTGTTGCAGTTATGATCAAACTAGGATATATTACTGCAGTTATAAAAACTGCAATTGGTTTATATGCCCTACAATAATGCTTATGGTTAATCGTACGAAAATTATTACGCTACGATTAAATTCCGGCATGCATGGTATATAGTAATAATATAAACCTATCTAATATAATACATTTATATATATACATAAAATGCGCGTTTTTCACTTATATATCTATATTATTATCCTCGTCGAATTCTTCTACTGCTGCACCCGCCGCGCGCTGTTCGGTCGGGCACATTATGATATTAAACCACACGGTGTAACCTAGTTCTTCGAGTCTCACGAATGCGCGCAGATCCGATAAAATGTGAGACGAAGGCCGCGACGGGCGACGTGAATTTGACGCCCGGATCGCCGGATAGGACGGCGGGGAGGTTGAGGTGGCCCGGGGGATATGAGACATGAGATAGTGCGCGTCTCGAATCTCGACACAGACAATATATAATGCGACAGCTAGTATACGTACCTATTTATATTGTTAAAATACGTACACAGAGGTATATAATATTTTTGTCTACGCGCCACAGCATCATGGGCGAAATGACACAAAACGGGGCAGCCGCGATGACGGGAGGAGTCACCGGCAAATTAAAAAAAAAAAAAAATTAAAGTAATAATAATAATTTACGACGGAAATGAAATCGTGATCAAAGTATAATTTTTTTTGACTTGATCGTGATTCGCTCGCGCATGTTCATTTCGTCAGAGGCAATAAATTAACGGGCGTCGTCCGAGGGGATATTATACGCGAACCCATTTGCTATAGTCGTACCGATGGTGTACACAGTTATATGTGGTTATATTGTCGACCTACAAAAAAAAAAATAAACTCATATGCTGCCGCACCGTTTATGGTGGACGCGCGTAAATATGAGTCACATACGATTTTCACGTCTCATGTTATTATTATAACATAATCTGCAGATTGCCCAATACCTCACACTCTGGCCGATGAACATTATAAATCTTCGTCTGAAAAATGATTTATAGTCCTAGTAGGTACTCCTATCACTCACTTGTTTTTGCGTTGATTTTTATCATATGTATGGTCGGAGAAATGTTTCATTCACCCCCTCTTATACTATACGTATATGAGTACCTACTATAATATATATATATATATACGTACTATTTATATATGCAGAATCATAATTTAAAACCAATAGGCTTGGTTAGATTATGTGGAATCAGCTTATAAAATGTATTTATACTTGAAAACCTAACGTCGTCGTTAACGATAATATTATATATTTATAAGTATACAGTATAAATAGACGTTTTTCTAAACACGCGTCCCAATTCTAATTGATATAAAATTATTAAAGTATATAATATTACACTGTATTCACACACACACACACACACGCACGCGCGCGCGCGCTTAATATTATAGCTAATATGCAATTATAATAAATGTGTATATTATATTGACTTGAATTATTTGTCATAGCTCTGAGGGAGAATGAGTGGGCGAAAAATCGATTTACATTCAGTTATTTTGATATATACTTGTGTAGCCTGTTTTCAATAACGGTTTCGCTGTCAACTATATAATAATACAATGACACTTTGTCACTGTTGGTATAGTCCCGAAAATATACAATACGATTCAATATAGGTGATAACGCACAGTTACAGTAAATAGGTACTTGTATTATACAAAGATATCGATCGATTTCCCATTTTTTATATGATATTATGACAACATTATATAGCCACGGACACGTTATTTTTATAATTCACACGCACGATATAAAATTTCAAATTTCAAAGTTCAAAGTACAATGTGGTTACCATTAGGGTCTTAAGAATCCAATAAAATATAGGTCACTCATATACATAATATATTATTATAATGTGCAGCCTTGTGTTTGATGCTTTGAATGTCTAGAAACGGACATGCAGCTGTATTGTATTACACCGATTAAAAACGGTTTACGACCGCATAATGCGACATTAAACTGTAATTATTGTTATAATTTGATTAACGGTATGAAACGCATTAAATTTATGATGTTTATTATAATAAGTATACCACTATAATGCCTGTAGTTATGAGATTTTCTTTGGAAAATTTATCGAATATATTTTAACGAGAGCTGAGTACGTAACATTATTTTAACGATCTTATATTCTAATAAATTATTATCAGAAGATTTAGGATAAACATTTTACGAAAAACTCCGATACACCACGTGGGTTCATTACCGGGTGACGAACTTCGTAGAATTATATTGTATATTATTATGTTATTAAATTATTTTCTATGGTTTAAGGAGAGTTGCAATGAACACAAAATGGTCACCATAAATAATTACGATATGATGTTTGTGTGCATCCGCAGTGCATATAGTCTCCGTCCTGGCATGTACAATATACACTTTGGCTGTAGTTGCGTTGGCAGTGGCGGGGGGGGGGGAATAGAAAACAATAATCGTGCGGCGGAGGTTTGCCGACTCGCGAGTATATGCACGTATATATATAAATTTATATACATTTTACAAGTCGAGAGCACCCACGCAACGTATTTTGATTAATCTGGTCCGGGTAACTCGATCTGTCGGGATATACAGAAAACCGGTCCACCGCGGTGGTTTAGCCCCCACTTCATCTCTTTGCAAGACTGTATATAACATAATATAATAATATATACCATGCACCCGCCCCTCCTTTCACGACCGACGTTCCCCGTTCGCGACCACTTACCTCCCCGTCATCCGCCATATTATATGTATTAGGTATATATATTATAATCTAGTTTTGTACCGCATATTATAATAGTAGAACTGCAGTGGGGAAGGGGTATGTGAGTATAAGGGGTACGGGCAGATCCGTTTCGACTTCGGGTGTGGTTCCAAGTCACGACGTCACCTACATTTTGTGTACCGACAGTATAATACTCTGGCTACTACTACAATACTATATATTATACTATAATATTACTACTATATACCTACGCTATTTATTAAACAATAATAAGTTATTATAGTATTGTAAATTATAATATACATAATAATAAGTTTAAGTACATAAATAATACTAAGCTACACTTTGATATAGCCGAAATGATATACATTGTTTACCAAATTATTGTAGTTACCTACTTATTATATTATATTTTCAAATTAAAGTAAAAAAAAAAAAAAAAACATTCGCGGGACGGAAGTTTTTTAGGTCAACGCGTCGAGTTGTACACTATTAATACAGTTGTGTCTATACATATTTATATATATTATTATAGTTTTGAATATAAATTCGTGGTTCTTTTCGATTAAAAAAAAAAAATTCTCCGAAAACCAGTTCTCAATTGGAAAAATTTCGAAGTAATAAATGCAGTGATGCATTAACGCGTGATATCTGCATAGCTATATAAATGATTATATAGCTAAAACTGCTAAAAGGTATAGGGTATAAAACTCGTTGGGTAGCGTACTTCATAATATTATATTAAAATTTACCAAAATCTATAAATTTGGGACAATTGCATCTTCAATAATAAATGTTATTGCTATTAATATTAGTATTGGATTTTATTTAGGTTTTTGGCGTTCGAACATATAATATAATGTATAGTATTTTCTTGACATCTATTTGAAAGCTATAAACGATTTATTCGCACATTAAGCTTAAATTGTATTCAAATGTTAATTTTCTTTTCAAGCCTTATTTATCTACTATTATAGTATTGATTTAAAAATCAAACCTTCTACGGTGTTGTACTTGTACAATGTACTATGGTTGTCGTTATTAAATATGATATTTTTCACGTGTACATAAAATAACAATAAATATTATCATAATCGCTATAAGCCTATAACATGACGTCCAAGGACACGGTGCGGTTTCGGTGATAAACTATTATATTATTATGGAATCGCTTGATTACAATATCTATCGCCGAGACTAAACGGGGTGCACGATTATTTCTTTCGGTCAAAAATGTTCGTTCCGTGGAACAAAGATCTACAACTACGCATACACAATAACGTCGTACGTGCTTACGTATATACTTGGTCATATGTAATATAGTTATACATTTATTATATGATTGTGAGAGTGTGAGTACAGACGTCGCGCGTTTATTATATTATACATAATTGTAACGGTATACCTATAAACACAGCAACAGCAACGACCTACCGTCTTCGCTAACACGGGCACACCGCGCGCCGCTACAGCCGGCTTTTCTCGGACCGCTTCGTGCGGCGGCTCTGGTGTTGACGGACCTTAACCGCCGAATAAGAAAATAAAAAAACGTAGAAGATAAAAAATAAAAAACATCTATACAAGTAAAAATAAAATTAGACGAAAAAAAAAGAGAGAAGGAAAACGTTGGCGGAGCGGAACGCGTGTTATATATATATATACTTGTATAATATGCGTGTGTGTGTGTGTGTGTGTGTGTGTGTTAGACCGCATTAAAAACCAGTTTCCACGGCGCGTCTCAATGTTTAAACACGAGTAACCATTATTATATCAGCCCGGATAATTAGCCCGGATCTAAACACGCAGCTACTAAATATATCATATAGGTACCTTACAGTCAGTCATGATTTTTTTTCAGTCCTATTGTCGTAGATTTTCATACGGGAAACGCTATGCACCACGGTCGCTGCTGACAACTGCCCTGCAGGTTCCGGATTTTGTAGTAACATTATTATGAATAATTATATATTCATGTATCATGTATTATTATTGTATATATATATGACTTATAAAAAACATAGGGCACATTTTTACAACCTTTAATGCACCTATATAATATTTATCCTCGAGAAAAAATTCCTTTTCTTTCAAATAACTATTATTGATAGAAACAATTTTCTTGAGGAAAAGTAAAACGAATATAAACATAATTTTTATTCTGTTTAGTCACCATAAGTATTACAAAGTAGAATTGCAAGAACATTTTTACCGGTTTTTATTTATACTAAGGACATCCAGACACCTGACTAGCAACTAATAAGATCCTGGATGATACATGATGAAAATTAAAATATAAGAAATGCGTTCCCATACATTAATGGATTCAAAAACCTATCGATTAGAAATTTCAACAAATTGGTTAATTACTAATGGCAGAACGTAAGATATTACCTACAGAAAAGACAACTTTTAACCGCAGTCAATAAACAATATTTAATAACAAATGACGGTCAATAACCAGCGTTAAAGTCTCATGCAATAGATATAAGAACGCATAACTTATAAATTAAAACAACATTTAACAATAATAATAGCAAAAAAAAAATATATATATAATTTATTGTTTTGACAGAGAGTGCAACAACCGTTATAAATTATTATAATTATTAAATGATGTCTTACTCAAGATTTCTTTTTAGGTACACGTTATTTTTTACAGAGCTAAAACACGGCTATTAATTTGTGGTTAGGTGTATGTAATAGAGGTGTACATATACGTGTAGTGAGTATTAATTGCGATTCTTAAAAAAATAGTAATAAACCTTATCGTTTAATGCCTAGAAATGTGTACTGTAGTCTACAACAGTACAACTATCTATGTATATATAAACTAATATAGCAGACAAAATTAAATCCATGTCGTCTATAAACGCCCGTTAACGACTAATTACAGGATATTGTAAATTATATATTCTTTTAATCAGCAAAAAACCGCTTTGAGTTCGTTGCGCATTTTAATTGAGCACATTCATAGAGAGAGACAGTAAATAATAAATAAAATTATTTAAACTAAATTCGTGACATGTTTAAATTATACTTCATTTCATCGTTTAATATAATATAATACATTTTCTTTCTCTGCTGAATACTCGAAATTACCAAGACACTTGATGATGGACATTTTAAAAGGACGTATATATTTACAATAAAGGTCCATCTCTAAACATATATTCAAACTATTACATCATTTTAAACTTCCAATTCTCAATTTAAAAAATAATATTTTGACGTGTCTTATAATGCAAAAGAAGATTTATCACATTTTTAGTTTTATTATTTATTGATTAAAAATTAATTAAATAACCATGATTTTATATATTTTATAAATACAATTCAAATTACCAAGCTAATAACTTTTTCTGTATTTGAAAGGGATCTGTCTACCGCTTTACCTACGATATGCTATTAATGGGGTTATATTTGCGAATATTGTACTAAAATTAATTTTGTGTTAATCTTGTTATTATAAATCGTTACATTTATACAAACGCAATATATTTGATTAATATTGATAACAGGCGTCCGTTTTTTGGGAAATTTTATGAAATAATTTAGCTGATGGTTTAGACTCTAGTGGTTAAAATCTATAAATGTATGTAATATAATACTTCGCAATAATCTTTATATTTCAGACAACAATGGGATAAATCTCTTTTTCTTATTCGTTGAATACCACTTGATTGTACAATTGTGATGTGGCTGTGTATTATATTATACATCGTTATGAGCTGATAATAACAAACGATGTACTGCAGCAATCTTGATGAAGAGTAAGCATAATATAACGTTATATGACGATACCTATATAGCAGCTATTATCATGATAACATCGTCGTCGTTTCATTTTTTCTTCTCCGATCATAAAACACGATGATTTCGCGTAGTAAATGCAGATTGTGTCCTATGTTTAAAAATTATGAACGCGAACGTGCACCGGAAATACAAATCTTATATAATAAACAGAGACTAAATGAAATATACGTCATGTTATTTTTATATTGTTTGTGTAATAATGGACATGCTGATGAATTCAGTATAATGGTTTAAATCTCGATGGAATAATATTATTTTGTCTTAAAATTTCATGAATAGAAAAAACAATTTTATCCGATAGATACTACATATTGACTCTGCAACTGAGCTGTAGTAGACGCTCTATACCTTACTATACTTCCAAAATCTAACGACGACTCCAAATATCAGACTCCCGTGAAATTCTTGTAAATATTATAGATACATTTTTGATTCCGAAAAAAACTTGGGTATACTACAGTTTACATCTGACGTGCAGTTTCATATCGTGAAATCTCCGCCGTTCGCCGGCTCGATCCCGATTCGGGCGCGAGCGAAACGTGACGATCTAGTTTTTTTTTTCGACTGGACAAGCAGTGATTCATATAATAATACAGCCGTGTGGTTTTTGTATATTATACAGCGTTCAAAATTCGCACACGGAACTCGGCAAATTGGTTTGGCGAATTATTTTATATATTATAATATATAGTATATTGTTATCCAAGAGCATCGCGGGTGAAAATACGTTGTGGCGTACGCGGATCACGACTCGGGACAGTCTTACCTATACTATTATATACATATAAATATAAGATATATAAGAATAGATACAAACACACACACGTAAACATTGCGGGATGAGTCGCACACATCCCACGCGCACTATACGGACGTACCCAACATAATGGAAAAAAAAAACCGACTCTAAAAGCGTATATATACCTACATCTTATTGTGTATTGTGTACGTCTGCTGTGTCTTCGCGTGCGCGTATATACAGATGTATATTGTTACAATTTTTTATGTGTACCTATATATAACACTCGTACCTACTCTACAAAACCTGTAACTGTAGCCTGCACGATATTAGGATGACGCGTAACGTGAAGGATAAAAACGGTTATTATTATTATTATTATTATTATAGTATACAGGGCAAAATCGTGTAAATGTGTATGTGTGTGTGTATGAGTTCTTATGAGTTCTATGAATCCGTGTCCAGTGTGTCCACCCAAAAAAATATTATATTATGTAGGTAGGTTACACATGCAATTTATTGCCGTTTTGGTAATGGATTCACACATGATGATGCCAGGTATTTCTATTATTATATATTTTAAAAACTATATATTATTATTATTATTATTACAGATGGGCTTCTACTGATATGAGTCGATAATACAAGTAGGTATATTTTATGCGACTTGCTGATCAACTATAGCAGAACATGTATTCGAAGTTTGTGTGATGAACACTGTATGCAGAATATTTCTCTCACTCTCGCTCCTTCTCTTCCCCTTTATGTACGACATTAGACATATATGTATAGTTAATAAACTATATATGGTTTAATTGTTGATTATATAAACCTAAAAAAAAATGGCTACATGCCGTCTGCTGTAATTATACGCATAACGTCTGAACTAATAACTCGGTTGTCACTTGTCGCTACTACATTTTAAACTATAACTAAATAGGTTTAACTAATTGTCGAATATAATAATTGTTTATACCTATTATATAACATAGTTCAAGTATAAATTAACAAAAAAAAAACTTTAGGTTAGGTTAGGTTATTAGGTAAATAAAAAATATTATACATGTTATATTATATAGAACCAGTTCGGTTACAGTATAACACTATACTGTTGCCAGTTGACGATGTGCAGCATTCATGATATAGTATAGAGAAAAAAAACCTAAGAAGTTTCTAGGTCAAATGTGTTCGGAAAAAAGAGAGAAACTAAAAGGAGAAAAACCACCATTATCATTATTATACGGATATTTTGTCTACGATCTTTTTACGCGCTTCGTACCTAGTCGACATTAAGTGCACTCCAACGTTGTCAGATCTAATGTATCGCGGGGGATCCGTTACACGTCAAAATTTAAGCACTCGCTAATTTTAAAATGTATATATGTACGCGTGCGCGTGTTAGTATGTGTACATGAGTACACCTTTATGCGTGTGTGTAAAAACTGTACACTTATGTGATTTCTATATCATAGCGTTTTATTTGCGCCGGCGGTCATGTAGAGATTTCATTCGGAGTAGAGTGAAAAAATGGCAACGACCTCGGAGGCACGAATAAATTCTTATATCGTGTCAGGGGTCGAATTTCTCCGACAAAGCCGATCGGTTTTAGCCGAAAACAGACTTTCGTAGTAGTTATAAATATATACGTGCGATTATAAAATTTACTATATATGGATATATTAATTATATATACACATATTCAATTTCAATACTATATTACGTGCATAAACTCGCTTCGATAATTAGCGATTATCTTCAACTGAGACCCGTTATTATGTCTACAATAATTTTTATTACATTAATTATGCAACAAACGACGAATAATTTATACTTATACATAAAAACTACTTACTTCAAAGCAAAAGCTTTAATCAGTTAAACGTTAGACAAATGTTTCAATTTAAACTAATTTGTTACCTATAGTATATTGAATCAGAAACTATATGAGTTATGTATTTAATTAATTATTGTATTAAATAAGGTATTTGAACAGTTAGAAACATAAAATTTATTTCTTTAAATGAATTAATAAGACTTACCTAGTTTAAAGAATACTTTTTTTAAACTTTATTTATAAAACAAACAACCTATGATTAATAATATCAATAAACATGTGTATGGACTTACATCATGACTTGAACTCGCTTGAAAAAAGAGGACACCAAATGATGATACATTAAAAAAGAATTTGGCTAGGTTTGATTATAATTTAAAATTATTAATATTTAAGTAAGATTTAAATTTCTATGCCATTAAGTATTTTACGTAAATAAATAAATTGATTATTGAAATATTACAAACATTTTTTTTTTTTTTTAGAATAATGTATTATGTTACATAGTGCTACATAATATTAAATTCAATTAAACCAGGTTTATGATTTAAGGACATGTCAGGCATTAATATATTAACATTCTTACACAGAGTGATGTATTCGCACTAACCTACCCTCGGACTTTAGTCATTTACTCATAAATATGACTAAATTAAATTCCTAATACACTCATTCGTAGGATAACTTTTTCTATAAAATCGAATTCACATTAAAATACTATAAAAATAGGTTATAATAATATGGTAATACGCAATAGTTATCAGAATTGCAGACGACGCGACGTCGTTAAATACATGTGATATTGTCAATAATAATTTTGTCGGTCGACAACGCGTTACCGGCGGCCATAGAGCTGCAGCAGTAGCGTAATCATAAAGGTTGAAAAACAAGAACGCGACGGGAAAAGTCTGGTACCCATATTTAATATTATATACTTACACTCGATTCGTTATTTTTTCTTTATGGCATTAGATCTATACCTACTCGTTATATAGATACAGTTACAAAAGGAATATAATGATTATATATATTATATATATATACATATATGAATTAAATATAAACCGCGGAGTCATTAAAAACTAATGTCCGAATACGACTTAAAAAATACAACAATGATTTATACAAGATGAGCCTCGACGAAATGTCGTATACTACGTATATAATATAAACAAGACCACGGCGGAGAAAGAAATTCCGACGAGGTTATAAAGGTGCGTAGAAACCGGTGCCCCGAGGGGTAGCACATTCGGTTCTAACCTGGATACACTCACACACACACACATATGCTCACACTGTATATAAACGTGCATAGCATATGCAGCATCCGAGAGTATCCTGAAACAGAGATTATATGTAATGCATGTTATGATTTCTTGAGATCGTAAAAAAAGCCGTTGATATGTGTTCGTGTGCGCGTACGTGGTGTTTCTTCGATACATTGTCCGCATACTAAAGCTCGTGGGCGTAGGTATAAGGTATAGGTACTTATATACGAGACCCGTGAATAAAAACAGACAATGGACAATCGTAAAAAAAGACAAAAAAATAACACTAAGGTGCGCATAATATTATAATGATCGAAGCATTTTTATGGAGAGAAAATACCGCACGCGCGTTATTACTTATTAGCTTCCGCCATGGTCCCGGAAGTGTGCAACTGCATGATAACGAGACCTATACTACGCCATTTATATATGTATATATATCTCGTTAAAAGCCTGCACGGTGTATTCTTTAATATAATACCTGCTGTTACTGTGCGCATCACAGCCACGACCAGAAATATGATAATATAAAAATAAAATAGCGCGTCATATACAACTTATGAGTGGTGTTCGCACGAAACGTACGAATCGTGACTTATACCTGCGCGCGTATTACAAATATTGGCCGTCCGTCAATGACAGCCGCAAGAGCACAGCCATTGAAACGGTGCGATCTGAATAAAGAGCAAAATAAAGAGTTGACCGAAAACTGCGTTGCAATAATAATATATATTATTATTTATTATTATTATCACACACATCGTAGTGTTTGTAGACAAGTGCGTGGCGTGTAACAGGTTTCGTTTATTGACGCTGTCATTAGCGTCACGGTGAGGGGGCCGTCACTGGCTGTACAGCTAATAATTTTAGAGGGGCCCAAAACGTTATTACTTTGGAGAAGGAGAATGGCAGCGTAACTATCATCATCTTATATATGTATCTACTTAAATGTCCATCGGCGACGGACATGAAATTTTTTTTTTGTCACGACCCACATAATATGAGCGATTTCCGAAAAAAACGTGTATTGTAAGATGTTCAATTTATATATTATAAGCCGACACGAGAGGTGAGAAAAATATATGCAATAATATTATTAAATAATAGGTATGTATATGCGTGCATGTACGTGGGTACGTGCTGCAGTTGTATTATTATTTTGTGACAAGTCACGCGTTTAAATTATAATCATAATAGACTATATGGTCGCATACCAAAACTATATTACTTATAGGAATATATAACTGCCGATAGAATAAAAACTAATTTATCGATAGGTCACTATCGTGCAGAAGGCAGTTCTCGGCAAATTCCTGTCAAATCGGAAACTGAGGGTAACCGAAAGATTGAGTAAAGAAAATGTCCGCGGCGACTTAAACGGTAGCAAAGAATCATTAGTGACTTTAACGGTGGTAGACTGTAGACTTTTAAAATGGAGCTATAAAGATCTCTCCATGCGGGTAAATCACATTGAATTTCAAAGAGAGATTTCAACTACGTCATTAAGCGTGATAATAATAATAATTATTATATTTCTGATAAATTGAGTATATTACGTACCGTGAACCAGGAGACGGCGAGTGCGTTTGAGACACGTCGACAAGTGTAATCCAAAACTCAGTTAAATAAAATTTGAAAAATATTTATTCTTACGTCGGACCCGACACTATCACAACGTAATGGTATTTATTGATATATTTACTACGTGAAAATGTGCGTCGACAGAGGATTTCTTGGGCCGCGTCTTGTTGCAAAGTAAGCGACGACACTGTTTTAGTAGTAGTAGTAATAGTAGTAGTAGTAGTAGTAGTAGTAGTAGGTAGTAGTAGTAGTAGTAGTAGTGTAGACAAAACGAAAAATAAAATTAAATTAAACAACAAAATTAAAACGAAAAGTTCCGAGCAAAATTTGAACACACGTGGCGCGCGCGCACACACTCGACCACGCGAACGCGGACGACGACAGCGGTTGCAGGTTGGCGGCCGGCGAGACCGTAATCACACACTGCACGCACGCACCCAATCCTCGACCGGTGGCGCGGAGCCGCCGCCGCCACGTGAAACCCGCCGCGAGTCCATCCGCGTTCTCCCCACCTGACGACCAATCGTCGTTACCCAAAGACCTAATTCCACCGCCGCCGCCGCCGCCTCGGTGTAGAATCATCGCCGACGCACGCACGCACCTGCATTCTCTCATGGCGCCGCACGCACACTACCGTCGTGTTCCGTTAAATCTTCTCAGCTGCTACTTCGGCTTCAGGTCACCGCGCGCGCGCACACAATATCATTGTTTGTTTGTTATTACACACAATATCGTCGAATCAACGGAGCACTTATACGCGCGTGAGTGTGTGTGTGCGCGTGAATCGAAACCGCGGTGCTGCCTGTCATGTGGCAAGCCGCGTTTTATAATGTTTTTAAACTCATTTTTCGGTCCCCGTCATAATGCGATGTGTTTTATATATAATGTTAGGAATCTGTACGGTAAATCGCGTATGCTAAGCATGGTAGGTATAATATGCAAAATGCAAACCGCAACATATCAATATTACACACCTAAATACGAATAAAAATAAATGCATTGCGTTGCGTGTGGCGTCTATCGGCTGAGCGTGTGCAACTGATGTTTTGTTTGTTTATCTGTGCAGTTCACGACGCACGGGGCCGTGCTGGCATCAAGTGCGTACACAGGCGCTCGTGTAGTGATGTTCAGTCTTAAAAGTCGAAAAGTATCGATGTTTTCGCGTCTAAGACAATTTTTATAGTACGTTACAAATCACCGATTTAATATTATATAATAGTATATTGTCGATCCTGAGAAACAAACAATCGTTCACAGCTTTATCATAATATCATAGCGATATCGTTGACTCGGTCATTATGGGTACGTGAGCCGTCGTCTATTATTTCAATTTATTACAACATTACATCTACTATTAAACTTAATAACTAAAATTATTATTATTATTTTTCATAGTAATACATATGGATATTTTATAGTTATTTTACTTGATCAATTCTCAAGTCTAAGTTACTTGTCAATTTATACATATATACGTATATTTATTATATTGTACTATCATTATAAATACCAATTAGTATGACTTAAGTTTAATTGCTCACAGAATTTGGTAGTCATAAATCTAACATAGGCACTATATAAATATTTTAGAAGCGTAAATATAATAACCAAATTTAAACGTGACCTTATACTATAGACAACATGGGTCAATCATATCCAACTATTTATTTAAACTTATCTGAAATAAGATATTAAATAAATAAAATTGACAATAATGTTTTCTCGAGGAAAATTAAAACGATATAAATAACATGTTATAAGATTTCTAATATTTTTAATTTCAGATAGTAGCCCAATAAGAATTATATTGAAGAGATCTTATAATTCTTTAAGAAGACTACAATATATTAATATTCAAATTATTTTCCATCTTATTAACGCATTGAGTATAACAAATTTCACGTTCAGAGAAATCTTTACTCTGGTACTAATTAGAGTGAATTCACTTATCAAATATAAAGGCAAATATTATCTGGGACCTCAAATTGGATTTTTATATTTAGCAATACGTAACTGAACGAAGCAATACCGTTA
>NW_020270431.1:187837-213650 GCF_002803265.2 Melanaphis sacchari | reverse complement strand
ACGGTGGTAGACTGTAGACTTTTAAAATGGAGCTATAAAGATCTCTCTATGCGGGTAAATCACATTGAATTTCAAAGAGAGATTTCAACTACGTCATTTAGCGTGATAATAATAATAATTATTATATTTCTGATAAATTGAGTATATTACGTACCGTGAACCAGGAGACGGCGAGTGCGTTTGAGACACGTCGACAAGTGTAATCCAAAACTCAGTTAAAATAAAATTTGAAAAAAATATTTAATTTCTTACGTCGGACCCGACACTATCACAACGTATGAGTATTTATTGATATATTTTACTACGTGCAGAATGTGCGTCGACAGAGGATTTCTTGGGCCGCGTCCTTTGCTGCAAAGTAAGCGACGACGCACTGTTTTAGTAGTAGTAGTAATAGTAGTAGTAGTAGTAGTAGTAGTAGTAGTAGTAGTAGTAGTAGTAGACAAAAAACGAAAAAATAAAAATTAAATTAAACAAAATTAAAACGAAAAAAAAGTTCCGAGCAAAATTTTGAACACACGGCGCGCGCGCACACACTCGGACCACGCGAACGCGGACGACGACAGCGGTTGCAGGTTGGCGGCCGGCGAGACCGTAAATCACACACTGCACGCACGCAGGTAACTCAACTCGACCGGTGGCGCGGAGGCCGCCGCCGCCACGTGAAAACCCGCCGCGAGTCCATCCGCCTCCCACCTGACGACCAATCGTCGTTACCCAAAGACCTAATTCCACCGCCGCCGCCGCCGCCTCGGTGTAGAACCACCGCCGACGCACGCACGCACTCGCATTCTCTCGGCGCTCGCACGCACACTACCGTCGTGTTCCGTTAAATCTCTCAGCTGCTACTTCGGCTTCAGGTCACACGCGCGCGCGCGCACACACACACACACACACACACACACACACACACACGTCGAATCAACGGCACTATACGCGCGCGTGTGAGTGTGTGTGTGTGTGCGCGTGGAATCGCCGAAACCGCGGTGCTGCCCGTCATGTGGTACGCGTTTTATACGTTTTTTAAACTCATTTTTTCGGTCCCCGTCATAATGCGATGTGTTTTATATATAATGTGTTATGTGAATCTCGTACGGTAAATCGCGTATGCTACATGGTAGGTATAATATGCAAAATGCAAACCGCAACATAATAATATTACACACCTAAATACGAATAAAAATAAATGCATTGCGTTGCGTGTGGAGTTCATCGGCTGAGCGTGTGCAACCGATGTTTTGTTTGTTTATCTGTGCGGTGTCCACGACGCACGGGGCCGTTACATTCGCGTACAATAGGCGCTCGTGTAGTGCGATGTTCAGGTCTTAAAAGTCGAAAAGATCGATGTTTTTGCGTCTAAGACAATTTTTATAGTACGTTACAAATCACCGATTTAATATTATATAATAGTATATTGTCGATCCGAGAAAACAAACAATCGTTCACAGCTTTATCATAATATCATAGCGATATCGTTGACTCGTGGTCATTGCGGGCATGCGAGCCGTCGTCTATTATTTCAATTTATTATAACATTACATCTACTTATTAAACTTTAATAACTAAAATTATTATTATTTTTTTTTTTTTCTATAGTAATACATATGGATATTTATAGTTATTTACTTGAATAATTCTCAAGTCTAAGTTACTTTGTCAATTTATACATATATATACGTATATTTATTATATTGTACCTATCATTATAAATACCAATTAGTATGACTTATTAAGTTTAATTAAGCCTACAGAATTTGGTAGTCATAAATTCCAATATAGGCACTATATAAATATTTTAGGAAGTTATAAAATATAATAAATTCAAATTTTAAAACGTGACTTTATACTATAGACAACATACAATCATATCCAACTATTTATTTAAACTTATCTGAAATAAGATATTTAAATAAATAAAATTGACAATAATGTTTTTCTCGAGGAAAATTAAAACGGATATAAATAACATGTTGTAAGATTTCTAATATTTTTAATTTCAGATAGTAGCCCAATAAGAATTATATTGAAGATATTTTAGGACGCTTTAAGAAGACGCCATAATATATTAATATTCAAATTTATTTTCTCCATCTTACTAACGCATTGAGTATAACAAATTTTACGTTCAGAGAAATCTTTTTTACTCTGGTAATTTTAATGCTAGAGTGAATTCACTTATCAAAAAATATAAAGGTAAAAATATTATCTGGGACCTCAAATTGGATTTTTTTTTATATTTTAATTTTAAAGCATATTATAATATTATAACTATGTCAAAGTTATACATTTTGTCTGCAGGATATTATTTTCTATTTTTGATTATAAACAGGACATATAAGGTACTAAAATGCTTAATGACTAAAAAACAAGATATATGCGCATCTTATGCAAGGATTACTATCTTCGAAGATTGAATTTTATTAGTAGGTATTTATATATTTATTATCTTGTATCCGCCCAAAGCAGTGGTTTTTATAATATTATAACGTAGGGTAATCATTCATAATACAGAAAACTCAATAAAGTGATGTAAAAATGAATTCATGCGTTTGGATGTTTTGTAATACCAGTTTAAAATAAAACAATTTTTTACATATTTTATTATTTTTAATTCATAATAATTTTTTGTTTAATATTTCATGTTATATATTTTTTATACCTATTCATATTTAATTTGTCTTTAAATTTGTGAAAATAGAATTATAGAATTAATACACATAAATCATAATATTGGATTAATGAATTATTATAATCGTATATGGATAACATATTATTATAAATTATGTTTCGTTTCTATGTCCTAAAATTTTATATCATAAAAATATATAGGTATTAATATAGGCATAGACATTGGCAGCTATGTTTGTTCATTGTTGCTATATAATATAACGACCAAGTAGTTCATTTTTCTCTTGACGAGTAACAAACGTCGTGAGACATATAAATATAACAAAAGTCTAGCAGTATTGAAAAAGGGCTGAAACGACAATATGACGAGAGTAGATTTTAAACAGAACATGAAATAATAAAGTATAGAAGAGTCAGTTTTCCCACTGAATAGTTTATTCAGTATTTCAGCATATCTATTCGTATTATTTAAATTCGCAATATGTCTATACGAACAGCCTGCAGCAGAACAGAATCTATACTTTGCAAGATGCTGTTTTGTCTTTGGTATAGATATATATGTACGTAAATCTGGCGCGGCAACCATATCACCATATCTATGATGGTTATTGAATGTATTCATATTTATCATAACGGAACGTTTTCGATAATATGTCTGTAAGTCGTAATAACTGCTATATATTATGTTTTACTCTATTATTTATGTATTTTGTATAATAATATACATTATATATAAGTGCACAGTGTTTTAATATTATATTTTCAAAGTAATTGGAAAAAATAAGTAAAGAAATAAGTGATGAAAAAATATAGTGTTAAATATTTAATTTTTCATCAATTTTGAAAAACTCGAATTTTTCACTAGATGTATTTCGATTTCATTATATAAAATGCATTTCTTAAAATATTTTTCTTTTTTTAAAACTGGTACTTGTGCTATAAAAGTTTTTTATGATACTAATTCTATCTATATGAAACTTACGATTATTACTTTTATGAGTGACTAAGTTTTAATAGTATTTTAAACACCATTGAATGTTTTTTACTATTAATTATTATATAAATATTATAAATGATAAGTCATTTCCTTTTTTTTAATCAATTATTTATTAAATTGTACTTGTTTTTAAATATTGATTATTAATAAGTATCGACATTTATTTAGATATACCTACTTTAAGATTATTGCCAACATTTCACCTACGAGTATAAATCATAGTCACATGCAATATACTCAGTAAGTACTAATTACTTCCACAGTATCCTCTTCGGTTTTTATATGGAATGAAATTTAATGCAAACCAGTTATTATACATTTATATTACATATCAGTTACTCGCTTACTCCATTTTAAGTTATATGGAAAATAATAAATGTTAGAATATAACCTATCTATATTTTTAAAAATGATTTACATAAAATATAATTAATTATCATGATAAACTCGAAGGATATTTCTAAGAAAAACCCCATATCCTTGTTGTTGATTTCTAATAAGCTGTCATTATTTTTATAATATTTATAAGGCCCATAATATAACCATTATATTATAGGCGTATTAAAATTATACCCGCACTAGGTACCTGACGCATTTTAAAGGTTCATTGACACAATCAGTTTATAATAATATTATATAGGTACGCACGTGTATGTTATAACTTGTGCACTGATTGTTTACGATGTTATATAGAAAGTGTTCGATTAATTCTTAGTAAACATATGGATTTTGGTTGTAACACATAAAATTCCATCATGATCATATTATATACCTAGATGAAATTTTTATTTAAATTTTTGTTCTAGTTTTAATAATTTAACTATTTTTATACTTTTAACATAATAATTTAACACATTAGTTACTGTTCAACCGGTTTTAATAAACAGCATGTTATTACAGGTTTTTAAGGAACTTTAATTTATTTTCACTATTTATTTATGTTTTTATATTTTTGTTTAATTATAATTAGGCTTAATATAAAGTGGTTAATACATTTTTAATTCCAGCTAAACTTTCTACAAATAACTGATTAAAATGTCAGTTACCTTGCAGAGTACTATTTTAATTCGTGATTTTCAAAATTAAGATAAATATAAGATAGGTACATAATGTTATAATATTAATATGATACTATTGATTTTAAAATCAATTATAATACTTATATAATAATATTATTTTTTTCTGATGTCATTAAACTTTATATACGGATACTCTCTTTTAATAATTATTACCAGTTACATGCTTACTGATAAAATTTTTTGGAAAAAATTTGATTTATCATTCAATATCTCTAAGTGTAAAGTTATTACATTTACCAGCTAGGATCTAATATTCGGTGGTTATTATGAATTGGTTTGATGAGAACAATATTTTACGAGTATTTAATTATGTTACAAATCGTCGCTTTCAGTTAAGCTATAATACCTTGACCCTAGCTCACGTATAAAATATGTGTACTGTAAAACATTTAAATCACTAGGTTTTATTATAATTTAAAAAGGTTTGCAAAAATATATCAGGTATATACCTATTATATGGTATATGTCTATTAAAGTTTTATATTGTACTCTTGACATCCAGTATTGAAGTATGGTTGTGTTATATGGAATTTCCATAAAGTTGGCAATTTAAGGTACCTAGAGTGAATCCAGAGAAAGTTTTTATATTTTACATAAAATGGACTCTGCTGAACACAAATTTTCTACGTTGTAAGTAATAAGACAATACATGCAGTACGACGTATTTTAAATAGACAAATTAAACTTTCTGCGCTTGTCTCGAGAATCTGTTTTAAAGTACTTTAGTTGAACATTTGAACCACACTGGATCCTTTTTAGCTTTTTGGCTTTACATGTATTGAAATTATTTAGCAAATTAGTTGTTAATATAATCAATGTTAAACACCTATGTAAATTCAAATTTAAATTTCTGATTTTCTTTACATTATTATGTTTGTTTATATATATTTAATAACATGTTTATCAAAATTGATTTACATATATTTTACCTTAAACTTACTGTGGTAATTATAAATAAATATAAAGTAATACATTAAGTATTAGTGTAATGTATATGTTTACTTAAACCATACATATATTTTTGTTGATCAATTTATTTAAGCCAATTAATCTATGTAGGTTAATTTTTAATTTGATAGTTTGTTGAAATAAGTTTGGCATGCTTTAACTAGTTGGAATAAATTATACTTAGCTAAATAATTTCAACCTATTTAGAACAAATATACAGGAAAATCGTCATTTTTATAAAAGTATAAATGTATATTACTTAATTTTTCTTTGATTATTTGTTTTTATAGATGGTTTTTGTTTTAAAATAATATTGTTACTCAATGATTAAATACAGTTCAAATATAGCCATATGTGCATCTCGATAAATGCTTCATTATTGAAGTATATGTAATATACTTATACATAATGAATAATGGTATACATGCATCGTTATCTAAGATACAAACAAACTATTCAGTATATATTCTATAAATTCGCAATTTACCTAATTATCCATACTATATTATTATACCACTGTTAGTCACAACAATAAAATAACGAACATATGTGTTTTACATTTGTATATAAATTACTTATACATATACCTACTATCGTTTAATATGAATAATAATAATACTTAGTATCATTATTTATCACATAACTATCATAACTGTCTTATCACTGTTTTACTTTGAATTTTATAAACATAAACAGCTATTTAGTAAAAAATATAAATTATTACGCGACTAAAATGTATTATAAATAAGCTTCTTAATATATGTATGAAATTTTTGTTATTCATACAAATATTTGATTATTGAATAATATATAAGTGATTCTGTGCATCCAACTTCGATGAAAAACGTTATCTGACGTATGATCCTCAAGAATTAACGGATCTTGCCAGATATGATGTGGAAGATCGAGTAACACTTGTTTCGCAAAGTAAAATTTCATTTAACATTAGACATGTATACTGATATTGTATGTGTATACGCTTTCGCGGACGGCAAAAAACAAGATTTGATCGAAAACCATGGCCAATCGGCCAATCGGATGGAAAAGCGAAAAAATATGAAAATGGACGGTGATAACTATTGTGGTATGTTATGAATTATAATTAATGAGTGATGAGTAGTGAATATTGACTGTTGAGTGAGTGATATGATCAATGGAAAATATTGCGGCTACACATATTTTTCACGAGTATACCATACGTATATGATATGGTTGGGGTTGGTACATTGTCATCTAAACTGAATTTACTGTAATTTCCAAAGTAATGAAGAACCATGGGCTAACAGAATCTTAATTTGTAATTCTTCAATGGTCGTTCGGTGAAATTCTAAAACCATTTGGTTCTACTACAATAATTACTTTTAAGGCGACTGCTTACCATATTATTATAATTTAATTGGTACACGCAACGATTTGGTATCCAGGATACCTATGTTTTTAGACAGACCAGTCTTGTGAAACACTGAAACAGTCATAACAGCTATTTTTTCCGCGTCCACTTCCACTGTTTAGTTCTCGATCGTACCATTTTCGTGGATTTTTTTTAATTTTCAAATGTTGACACTGTTAAAAGTGCTGTGCAGTGTAACGAAATTCCGGCCACGAATCTCGTGATCTAAAACCAACCATTTTTGCGTCACGGTGATTTTCATGTGTTCATATTATATTATATATTGCTGTGCAAAAATAAAATGAGTTTTCATCAATCGATCAAGAGATTACAAGTTTTCCAAGAATTTATGCACCAGGTGACGTCAAGGTAAGATGCACAAAATCACCTAAATTATACACAGGTTTATTTAAGGAATAAACTGTTTCATATGTTTCTCAGTTCTGCGATTATTATTCAAGAAATATTAAAATTTATTTTATTTTCATATTGTTGTATCGTGGGCTTATATATAATTAAAAAATCTTAAAAAAACCTTACAAGAATATTCACGAAGTATGGTGATTTTTAGTTAAACCCTATAACAGATAAATATCTTATTTATTATTGTAATAGTTATGATATTTGTTTATTAGCCAATAACTCATATGTAGGGTTAAATTAACAAATTAGTAATAATATTTAGGTGATTGCAATAATTGCATAAAGCACTGAATTTTAAAAGGCGCCAAATAGATGCTAGAGTTCACTATCCCAATCAAAATATATATTTGTTTTTTTCTATTTTAGTAATTTATATTATTGAAAATGTTTATAAACGCTTAACTTAAATAATTTTAGGTACAATTTGCATAGAAAATAAATTATATTATTATATTCTTAACCATCTCTATCATTATGAATTATAGAATGTTAATAACTCGGATTAAAAGTTAAAACTGTTATATACAATAACGTGGGTTAGATAATAATATATATTATCACTTATCAATAATCAGTTTAAATTAATGGTCAGTTCAAACTTAAGTAGAACTTCATTTTTTATTTTATTAATTAAAAATTTTATTTTTGTTTTAATATTTAGCAAAACAATAGTGCATATTATATGATATTTTGTTATGAATAATCATAAAAGAAAATCAAGTGGTGGTGGGTTTAAAAAACGAGTTAGAGAGAAATTAGAAAAATATAATTAAGAATTTAAAAAAACCAAAATAGAGCTTTTTTCAATTATCCAATAACTCCAATTACTTCTTAAAATAAAATAACAATAATTTGATTTTTAAATCATTTATTTAATTTAAACTAAAGAATTGTTATAACCTACTGGTAATGTTTATCTCATATATTGTGATAACTTTGTATCACATATTTACACTGTATTTTATAAAAAAGATTGTTAATGACAAAGTGTTTGGGGTAAAGCCCTATAAAAACTTAGGGTATTGTGATGTGGGTAAAATCATTACCTTTAGGAGCTTTTAATCCGGCCCTACTCATAGACGTACTTTGGTGTAATGTTTAACACCGTTAAGTAGAACCGATGTTATACTGTGATATTTAGTTCATAGACTCACGGACTTACAGATTTGAATTTTATTGTCATTTGTCGTACTAGCAAAAAAAGTCAGTTAACAGTTAATATTTTTATGATCAAAATTATGTGTGTTAAATTATTAACATTGGCCGACGTGATGGTGCAAGTACCAACTTGTCTTTTATTACTACGAAGAGATATGTTTATCCTTTACTGATAGCTTTGAAATTGCTTCATAACGGTCGACAGTGTTGAACTATAGATAGTTATAACTATTTTCTACTAGCATATTTTCCATATATTCTTTTATGCAATTTATAAAACTAGTACTATATTAGCATGTATTCGAATATTCAATATATTAGGTAGGTAGAAACGAAGATATGAGATAATTATAGTTTAAATGCAACATTCATGGTAATATATATAAAAACTAAACCTCTATATATAAAAGTATCCCACATAATATAGGTGTTATTAAAATTATTATAAAATGAAATTTTTTTTATCAAATAATATTTAGTTATAATTATGAAATCACTGCTGTTATATATATACATTAGTTACACGATCTAACTACAAAATTGTAATTATTAATAATCTTTTACTTTTAAGTAGAATGTTGATTGACTGGTATATAGGTAGTAGGTATTATATTATATTTTGTTATTTTAGCGTATAGTTAGTTAGGATACACTAGGTTACTTTTTTTTATAGCTTTTTTGCTATATAATTAAGCTAAGAATATAGCTACTTTAGATACAGCTAATGTATTTTTAAAGAGACGCTCACGAATTGATTTTATTAGAAACTCATAAATTT
The DNA here is from genome assembly GCF_002803265.2 of Melanaphis sacchari. NCBI lineage: Eukaryota > Metazoa > Arthropoda > Insecta > Hemiptera > Aphididae > Melanaphis > Melanaphis sacchari. The sequence continues at coordinate 204,249 of NW_020270431.1, read as the reverse complement.
TACTATTATTATTCGTATGAGAATAATATTACATATCGTACATTTAATGAATACAATTTTGATAATTTGATGGTTTTAAATTTTATGTCATTTGCATATTATTTTTTTAGTTTTCATATTGTTTTATATAAATTATATTCAATGAAGTTAGTAGGTAAATATAATATTAAAACACAATTCAAATGCTGGTATTTGTGTTGATTAATTAATTTTTTATGTTTAAATTCTATATGACGTATAAAACAATAAATTGTATATTGTATTGTTTTATTTATGTTGATGTATAGAATAGCTTAAATATACATAATGAGTAGTTTTATTATATAGTTACTCGTACAAGCTGCGAATACTGAATAAAATGTCAAGGACACATTTAACTTTGATTATATTTTATAATATACTTTCTGTAAATAATGATTTATTAGAATATTGTTCAATTTATTCGCTTAATATATAAATTTCAAACAATACATTATATATAATTTAAAAACTAACGAATAATAATAACAGTTATTAAACAACCTAAAAAAGTTTATATTATTATTAATTTCTGTTAGGTGATGTAATTAAACAATTTAAACACCTAAATTCTGATTGAAATTGTTTATTATATACATATAATAAATAATAATACCTAGTTTAATTAATTATGAATAAATAATTTGCAAAACACCATCTATGATTGACCTAATCTAGCATTGAACAGAAGAGAAAAGTTATAAATTATAATCAACAGACTCTGCATCGACCATACCAAACTAACGCATATATAGTATCTTATGGCAACAGACGAAACACTAATTTGCATTACTTGTAGAATGGAATAAAATTAAAATACGTAGAATACCTACATATTCATAGAATGTTAGCAGCACATTATATTATGTACCTCTAACTTCAACATTTTCAACACTCTAGACGTGACACTCAAGCTTAACACAGGCATCAATAAACTAATGTTGAAGTTTTTAATTAAAATAATATTGATGTAAAACTGTAAAATTATATTATAAACTAGATAACTACAATTAATGGCTATCACCGACGATTTTAACTAAGGATAATTATATAAAAAAAAGAAATATATTACAGAAAGTTAAAATGGCGAATACTGTAGAGAGACAATTCACAACTTTAGTAAACTTCTGCTCCGAGATTTTGCCAAAATTGACGTGTGTCCATATTATTTTCTTATCAGAAAACGTACCACAAAAATTCAATTTACCCTGAAGTACGTCGCCGTAATAAAGTGTGGCATTGGTGTGTTGATAATCACGATAATGGTTACTATTGTTGTACGCACCGAGAAACCGGATTAAAATGAGCGCTTTCAATATATACGTTTAAAATAGGGCGTGTATACTGTATAATGTGTGGGACTTGTGGGCTAGCTATACATAGATATAAGTACTTAAAAAACAAGCTGAAACTTTTATTGGAATTTTTAACTGCGCATAGGTACTGCAAGATTTCAGGTTTAGGCGTGAAAACCCGTATAATCGCAGATACTATCGATATTAATTTAATTGATTACCATACGCCCAAACCGAACTATACCTATACATTTTTATTTTAAACTAATATGGTATATTACGATACGTAAAATAGAGATCCTATAATATTGAAATTTCTAAAAATAAATATCTACAATTTTTTGATTTATAATAATACATTAGTTACACAAAACTAAAAAAAAAAAAATGAAATGTACTTATTACAAAACGATACGTAGAATTATTATCTAACCAATACTTAACTATTAGATATTTAAGTCATAAAATTGCTTATTTTTCCATACTTCTATGTCAATAGTTAATAGTAAATATGAGTGTATAATTCTTAGGTGTCAACATTATTTTTATTTAAATTATTGAACGTCGGTGACTATTGCATTTTTGATATATTGCATCGTTTAAAATAAAAGATAATTGGAGAAACTAAAAGTTAAATATTTAATAAATATAAGAAGGATTTTTTCATTTGCAATTAATACTACTTTATGTTGGAGTTTATAATAACTTGAGTGAATAAAAGATCTTAGAAAATAAAACATATTAAAATTTAAAACTGTTTATTGTAATTTAATTCTTCATTAAGTAAGAATAATATAGCTTTTAAAAAGAAAAGAAAAATCATTTAGCCCCTCAGCTTCCAATTAAATACTAACCGCTTAGATAGAATATTTATAAGGAGTATATTAAAAAGAAAGCAGTCAAACTCAAAAACGCTGATACTCTACTTAGATATTTATTGGCGCAAGATGACATTACAGTTTTTCTATTATCATACTATTGCCATTTGGCCATATAAGAAGCGACTATATTTGTAACAATTGAAGTACCTTTAGGTGTACTATGTCTTGAAAAATCTATAACAGCAAATCAAAATGACACACTTTATAAAATGCCATCATTTTATTAGGTGTTAATATTAATAATAGATATTTTTGTATACACGATTTTTATAACAATGCCGCTTGCAGAACAATAATTATATGTTTATTATAAGACCCCATCTATGCGTGTATATTAGTTGAGTTATTACACTATGTTGTTTTGATAGTTTTAGTTTGATCTTTCTATTCATAAAAGTTTTTTTTTTTTTAAGAAAACACGCGGCAAACCTGTTTTGTAATGCTTATCTAACACTCACTAACAATACAGTTACGGTTTATGTGAAATATTTGGTAAACATTACTGAGATACCTTTATTTAATTTATTATATAATTATGATATTATTGTAGAAGTATTGAAACTTTTTTAATGCAAAAAAATGAATAATATTATTTTACTATATTAATGATTCAGCTAAATTGAATACTGTAAGTTTTATTAGTAGGTACATAATTCTATACCTAGTCGAATGTCTAAATGAATTTTTTATTTTTTATGTTCAATTGAATTTAATTGTTTGTAAGTCAAATAAAATATTAAGTATTTTAAATATTTAATTTTAATACATTATTCATATGTAGGTAATTGATTTAGCTACAGGGCAAAAATATATGCAAAACTTCATTAAAAATATGCATATCCTGTATCTGTATGGTTAGATTAATAATTAATAATTATTATCATATTATAGTGTTAATACGTTTTTAATCTGATTTTAGTTCTCAATTAAGGTTATCATCAGGTCATGATATAAAACCTGATATATAAAACACTCGTTATAGATTTTTTGCTCATATTGTATTAGTAGGAAAATAAAAAGTATCTTTTTAAAATCATTATAAATCATATATTTCTTTTGTGAGTATTCTACATTATATTATTATGTAGTTTATCCATTTTATTTTAATTTAATTTATTAGAAAAATAGGTATAACAAGTGCCTACCTATATTAAATGCAAAATTTTCAGTTTATTTTATGTTATTTACAATAAATTTATTTGATTCAAATTAAGTTAATTGTACTTTTTATAAAGTTGTCAATAAATTTAACATGTTAATTCTAATCTATTTTACAAATCTTGTTATCCCTCTAAATAACTTGTTTGGTCAATAAGTTTCTTTTTTCAACCATCCGCTACTATGAAAATAAACTTCTCTGCATTATATTATATATATATATTTATATATGACAGTCCTATACTAATATCTTTTAAATATTATTTTTTCGAAATATCCTAAAATGTATTATTTTCATAGTTTCTTAGTAATTTCCAAATTATTATAAAATAACAAATTAAAAAAAAAATTTAATTTCTAAAATATTTATACTAGGTATTTAGCCTTAAAAAAATTAAAACTAATATTAACTTATTTTTATTACATAATAGTTTTATGAAAATAAACTAGTAAATTAGTATTCAATTAGTTATCATATGTCACATCAAACAATTAAAATGTAGTTCAGATAATAAAAAATTATAGTTACGAATTTTTTAATAAAAATAATTTCAAATGTTTCACATGCAAGTGTTTTGGTCACATTAGCTAATTATATTATATAGATAACTACGTAAACTACGCATTAAAGTATTAAACACTTATTATTATAATATTAATAACGATAAAACAAATTTGGTAAGATAAATTGATAGTGAAATTATTGTTTTCAAATGGAACATAAATATAGTATAATACACAATATTTATGTATTATGTTTCATTAAAAACAATTTAAATTAGTAGATTAATTCATTAATATATGATAACAATTTACAAATTATCATATCTGTTAGGAATTTCAAATGTTTTGAGTAGAAAATTAGCTCATTAGTCATTAACCATCTGCATGGATATACAATGTATAATATGTACTAACGTTCACAGGTATTAGATACCTATACATAATATATTAAAAAGAAACTTCACCCTTCACGAGATATTATCACGATATTCTATTGTATGATATTGCTAATTGTTTTTAACTTATGCTTCCGTATAGATTACTATAGATGTATTTACAAATAAGTGATAAAAATATTTAAAATAAAACTATATATAAGAATTCACTGTCGAAACAAATTTTTGCAAGATTGATATTTTGAATTACATTTAGTACTTATATAGAGTAAAGTACTGAAAGAAGTTATTATAATGACTAAATTTTCATAATAACAGCGTTTTATTATTATTATTTATTAACAACACGAAATAAAAATAAAACTTACTAAAAAATAATAATATTTTAATTCTGATTACAAACATTAAAACTTATTTCACACATTTGAATACATGTATACATGAGCCGTATGTATATAAAATTCGAGGAAACAATCGTTATTTAAGATGACGTACCTAATATTTTATATTGATTTTCTATAAATAGTATTATTTAATTATTAATTTAAAAAATAATATGTGTGTACCTACACATAAGCCATATCCATATATACATACCTGACCAAAACTTTTCAGCTATTTTTCGTTGTTGACACATCAATTATTGTTATTATTACAAGATCATTGGCGTGGGTACTTCAATAAGCAGTACATGTTAATACCTTATATATTTTATAATTTAAGTGTTTGGCCTGAGCAGTTGAACTGAGGCTTGTGTATACAATGCGGTTTCTTATGAGTTCTCATTTTTTGTCATAACATAAATATTAACAACCGCAGAACTACTATAATAATAATCACGAAAAAATACTCTTGAAAATTTGTTCATAAATAAATAATTAGAACCCGGATTTGATGCTCTAAAAACAATCAAACAATACACTAAAAAAAAAAAAAAATCGAAAATTCCTTTTTATTTTCAATCTGCATGGATGATTGCCAGGAATTGTATTAGAACCAAGAGTAGAAACTAATGGATTCGAGAAATTCATGAGTCTCAAGCAAAAACGTTTATAGATAATTTTGGCAACTTTTTCTACTTATTTTAAAACTTCTTTGGTGGGTGTGAATGGTGTTAACATAAAATAAATCATTTTTGATTAAACAAAGGATTATGGATTGAAAAGTTTGTATTTTGTTAGTATTAATTTTTTTGGCTGCACATTACAATTTAATACCTTTCGTTTAGAATCCAGATGGACATAAGTACACTTTTATTATGGAATAATTTTGTTTTTGTTGTAAGTTTGGAGTATTTACAGAATGAAAATGGAGTGGTTTGCGTATAGAGTTTAGGAGGATTCATTTGTTTTTTATGTAGTTTACCCAGATTAGATATTGGTCAAAGATTGAATAATAAGAGCAGGAAGATTTTGGTATGTTTTGATCATTTAGATTTATAAGTGGTATTATCCTTCGTCCTATGGTGAAAAGTTAATATAAGTAGATTCTTTATGATTTATTTTGATTTGATTTTTGTGTTACCAAAAAGACATGGGTCTAAATGATTTTGTTGATTTTTGCCAGTGTTATAGTTGGATTTTTGTGTGAAAAGTAGATAAATTTATCTTTGACATAAAAAAATAAAAAAAATAAATCTAACCTAAGTGTTTTATTAAGTGTTTCTGTTGGTTAGTTGATTTTTCATAATGTATTATGTTCGATTTACAATTAATGTATTAGCATATAATATTATAATATGATTATTGTAATAGTTGATTACAAATCATATGTTTCGTCAACTAATCTAAAAAAAAAAATATTTATTTCTTCATATAATATTATGAATTTCTTAATTTTTTACACTAAATATTAGACAAAATAATTTATTATGATTTATGATACATTTTTTGAGTTTTTTTCTTATTTATATAAAAATATCTACTTTATAAATGGTATGTTATTATTATAGATAAATAATTGTTCTCTATTCACTATACTCTCTTCTACATTCTTATATTGGTCTGTTTCTTTTTTAACCAAGTTCAACTTACAAACATGTTAATATTAATATTATATTATATCTCACACCTGAAATCTGCAAGCTTACAACTCTATATAGTGTGTGTGCTATATTATAATGTTATAATCATTTAATATTTCAGTAGTATACAGTAAACGCAATTGCTTCATATAGTAAATACATTTAATAAAAAAGGATGTAATATCTTTATTAGGATTAAAAAAAAAAAAATGTTGGTTGTATTTTAAAGCAACTACGGCGCTAAAAATTAATAATTGATATTTACAGTTTTTAAATCTCTAAGGAGTAAAGTATAGGCAATTCATTGTATATTTAGAATACCACAACATTGATAGTATAATATGCATTTATTCAAGTATGTATAAAATATTGAAATTGTTTTTTGTCATAAAATAACATGCTTAAAAGTATTTACTTCGTAAACATTTAAGATGTATTAATATTAATTTAAGTTGTAAAATTAACCAGCGCTTGCAAAGTTTATAATAACGTTATAATTATAACATTATATTTGTTAAAAAACGATTGAAATTTGTAAACGTAATTATAACGGAAAACAATTAACATAAATAATTAAATAACATAAAAAAAAATATAACAATCAATAAAATATATGATATATCATCAAAAGAAACGTTATATACAGTAAATCATTAAAAAAAAAAAAAAAATTAATTTCAATTATTTAACTAATAAGTTATAAAATATCATAAAAATGTTAATTCTGAATAACGATAAACGCAAAATTCGAATAATGTTTTGATTCTGAATAACGATAAACGCAAAATTTGTATAACGTTTTAATTGTAAATAATGTATAACAAATTTTTTTTCCAAATGCAAGCCCTTATATTAACATATATTATTATTTATTATAATAAAAAAATGTCTTAACGTGGATATTTTTGTCTGATTTCAACGATTGTTTTAGTAATATTACGGTCATTTAATAGATTTATAATTACATATTTATATAGAATATTAAAAAATAAAAGATGTATTTAATTATTTTAATATTTTATAAAACGTAAATGAATATAATTCATCTGATGTTTCAATTGACATATTTTTATTTCATTTGTGTTTGATTTTCTAAATAGTTGAATGATTATATTGTGTTTTTACCAAAATTATTACACTCCATTCATTATTATTATTTCCAGTTGTTGAATTAAAACAATTATATTTCAGGAAATCAACTACTTTAAAGAAGAAAATTTACAACCAAACATAAATTTTAAATTTAGAAGATATAATGATCAATAAAATAATTCATTAATTATATTATATAATTATAATACAAATTAATATAATGTTACTATTATTTTTATAAATTGTTTACTGTTAATTATTAAACTTAAAAGACCATATTAAATTTATTATTTTATTATTTAAATCATTTCTGTATTTAGTTATTACAAGGAAATAGTAATTTTTAGAGTTCAATAGTTTTTTACCCATTAATATTAGTTCCCCTTTTACTATAAAGAATACAACATAAACAGCATAACGCTGCACGTAAGACAGTGTTAATATCATTTTATTAAGTCTTTATTTTGCCCCGCCAGTATTTGTATATTACTACTAAATATACATATGTGCTATGTGCATCATATATTTTGTGTTCCTATGAAATGTTATACTAGAACTCAATAATAAATAATAATTCACAATAGTATAAATTTACCCATTAAAATATAGTAACAATTAAATATTGTTCTAGAAATAAAATTTTTAGAGGTTAAAAATTTGAGGTTTTTTTAGTATCAAATTAAAGAACTTTAAAAATGTATTCAATAATAATTTAACTAATAATATTAAAATAAACTTAAAAATAAATACTTCTATTTTTTTGATATAAATATTTATTTTTGTCAATTTTAGTCAGTATCAAAAATATAATGTTTAAAATATTTGTGAAAAATGTTTGTACATTAATGTTTTGATTAAAATATTTTTTAATAATAAACTTAGATTTTAATAACTTAATGTATTTTAATTTTAAAACATATCATTATTTTAGTGTATAATACTTTTTATTATTTGTATTTGACTTAAATCTTAAAGTTATAAAAAGTATTTTAATGTTTTTTTTTTTTTTTTATTACAGTATTAATAACTAAATAATATTTTATTTCATAATACATTTATTAAATATTAATAACTATAGAAACATGCATTGATAAAAATATAAAACTATACATCAGTCGATTAAATCTTTTTATAAACTAATAAAAAATCAATATAATTATGTAAACAAAATAATAATTATCGATATGTACTTAACAAATATCGAGAATAATTCTTTGCATAAAATTCATGTATCCGATGAGAAAACAATAAAATATACATTATACAATTATATAATACAATTGTACCTGTTTCGGTATAGGTAGTTAATTTTCCATGACGTATATATAATTTAAATTATTTTATATATTATTTTAGGAATTTGTTTAATAATTTACAGTTTAGTGGTTTATTTATATAGACCATGATAAGTTATTATCTGTAAAATGATATTAAAAACGTTATTATGACTTTCTCTTGTGTAAACGTTACTTTAAACATTGAATATTATACATTTTATTTCCTTAATCCTATTTCCCTACAAACCGAATATAATCTGTACGCCCGTTTTTTCCGGCTGCATACGATAGCTTGAGAATACGTTTTTTCGATTCACCAGTGCGGTACAGATAACTCACAAGTTTACTGGATAAACGGAGAAAATCCGTTTCCGACTTGCAATTAATGCAACCAACGACAGAATTTGATCTAAGTATCCAGCATAATAATATAATTTATAACATTAATAATATTCTATAAGCTGTTGTAGATATTTGTAGCTTATCCTGTAAAAAAAAAAAAATCAATAGAAAATTACAATAAATGGAGATAATAATTACTATAACTTAGTACTTAAAAATAGCATAATAGATACACTTGATTTAGCTTATGATTAATTGTTTTAAAAACATTGATGTTTCAACAGTCTTAAACGTTTTTATAATTTTATTCAAAACGTTTTGATGATTATATTTACTTGGAAGTTATTTATTTTTATGTATCTATAAACAAATATATTATTTCTGTGGCTTGATGTAAGAAAGGTCACATTTGGATTTATTTGAGATTATTCAACCTATGCCATTAATATTTGATTATGTTACTTGACAACTTAAAGTTTTAAAACAGATAATGTCTTTAATGCAGTATGACCAACTTAATACATACATTAGCCGTTTTGACATGAGTCGATACTCAATAAACCTATTTTGGTATATATAGATATAAACATAATATATTTATTTTAACACTATTTAGTCTTGTATTTTTTATAACCTCAACATTTGCATTTTGAAATCAATCAATAATATTTTTAACTATTAGTAACTAACATTATGAGAAATTTAATTATTCTACTATTAGATTCTTAATTATTAAAAATTATGTATGTTAATTTTTAGTTTTTTACCCATATGAGGTAGCAATTATATGTGTTATCTATCAAAACACTTTATTAAATGGAGAATGCAAAACAAATTTAGTCGTGGCAATTTCAATATCTTAACGTAAAATCTATAATTATTATTGTTTTTTTTTTTTTTTTTTTTTTAATTATCCTATTTTAAAACTAAGTTTCCCGCCAATGTTATTTTTTTGAAATTGATCCTTCTTTCACCAAACTTTTTAGGATAGTTATTGAAAAATTATACTATTATTTCGAATTAATTGTAAAGACAAAACCCTCACGCTACCTATTTAATAAAAGGTATAGGATTAAAATCACCTTTGATTTAATAATATTTTTGTATATTATGTAACTTTTTGATTTGATAATGTGTATCATTGTATATGTACTTACTATTTATACTATACTAGTATACTGTACTATTGTACATGATAAAATATAGAGCGCTTTAGCGATGCGCGTGTTTTATAAATTCAAAAAAAATCAATTGTCGACCACTGCAGCGCAGGTACAACAGCTGGTTCCCAAGTGCAGTTACCAACGGCAACATTGGGCACTGTTAACCATAACAATAGTTATCAGGCATAAATCGTGTATAATGTGTATACTATATCATATTATAGCCTTCACGTGGAGATAAACGCATCGATATATATATTTAATATTTATATTTATAATATTAATCCTCAATTGTAACGAATACACGTCATATATTATATACTATATTAAAATATTTGCATCCGAATCGCCCTGTAGCGCAATGTACGACGAAGAGATCGACGTCAAGGATGCCGAGGATGTTGACAGTAGTGAGTCATCGGATAGCAGCATCGACAACGACAGCAGCAGAGATCTGAGAACACTCAGTGCAAAGCAGCGAAAACTTTTGGTATAAGCTAAAAATATATATTAAGTGATCCCAACAATGGGAGAAAAAAATATCTGAGTATTTTATATTGTGATACCGATGTTTTATTTGGTTAAAGTATGGTTATTATTGAAAAAAAGAAATAATTATTTTAATTATCTACATATTATTATTAATCATACTATAATCAATCAATATTGTTATGTAATGGATAGATATAGAGGATGTTCTAAATTATTAAACTAAGGATTGCAAAACTTCAATTATTATGTCGGTGGTTATAATAATTATATAATTATAATATATAATATTATATAATATTATATATATATATATATGTATAATTATAATTAGTCCATAATAATTATTCTTCTGCGAGTATTTACTTTATAATAATAAATTTATTAATATATACGTTTTATTAATATATTTTATATTTTTTATTTAAATAGATGTCCAGTGGTTCAGGTCGGAGATCCAGATCTAGACTCCGAGCCGTAGATTACGAAGAAGTGGACACAACCGTGAAGGAAGATCCGGACAATTTTGACGTGCACGAAGCTCAAAGGTAAAAATATAGTAGAATGCATTTTTTATGAACTTTATTATATCTACATTCAATTTTAATAACATTCCGATTTGAGCGAAATAATCGTGATTGTTTTTTTTCTTAAACACATTCTTTAATAATTACGAATTACTCACAGACAGACAAATGGCTTGACACGTTTTTCAATTACTGTCTACTGAAGGTTTATATTTTATAACATCACATATATATATATTTATCATGTAACATAATATATATTAATGTTACAAATGTATATAAATATATAAAGTATGGTATTCATGGTCTTACATACTTCACACTTTACTTTTTAGTAATTTTTTGTTTATTTTTACTCAACTTTTTTTTATTTACTCGTAAATGTCTCAGATAAAACTCAATTAATGAATCTCATTCATAACCACATTGCCAGATGTTCAGAATGCATTTAATGAATAATGCATTTAATTTTCTGGTGTGATAAATAATTTAATAATTCGATAATTATTCATGTATCTTGTACGTAACATATGCCAACAAAACATGGATAGTTATATGTGGATACGATAATTAATAAATGATTATATAATAATACATTTATTTTTACTGCACCTCGTAAAAACAAAATAATATTATAAAATGTATAATTTGAACACAATATTGTGAATTTTAAATGTATTTTAATAAAAATAAATTTATTCTGTACTAGGGATTACAATAAAGATGTTGATCTTCTGAATTTGCCCCAAGATATTAAAGACGTATTTAAATACATATCAATGTAAGTACTAAGTATATCATTATAATATTATGTAAGATCATTTATGTGGTTGGTCATATAGCATAATATTATTTAAGAGAATTCGTTCCAATCATTTTATTAAGGAAAACAGTTTTGTTCATTGTATCAATAAAATTAGTAATATGATAAAATATATGAAAATAAAATAAATTTAAATTCTTTAAAATTGTATTTGGGATCAATCCAATTTTTCAAAAATATCAACTCTTACAAATTAAAAAAAGCCCTTTAAATTTTATTTAAGAAGGTAAAAATTTAATTTTTTTAATATTATTATAATATTAAATGGGATTGAAGAAAACTTATAAAAAAGTGGGATAATCGACTTTAAGTAATAGTTTTATACTGAATTAATGTGTTTATATTTTTTATTATATTACTTTAATTAATTTTTAGTGCAAAGTAAGTTAATTATAATATGGTGATTATAGGAGTTCACGATTATGATTATCTCTCTTTTATACACCAGCTACACACACAATAATAATCACTTACTACGTGCACATTCACATGATTTGCACGCACACACTTGAGAAATAACATAAATTGAACTTCTTAAAAACAGTTTGTATCGAATTCTTAATACATTATATAATATTATGATTAACTTCTATAATACTTTCTGAGTGTCTCGCCACGTTTGTCCCCAACAATAAATTTTTTATTGTTTATATTATTTTATAGAAAAATGATTCTGGAAAATAATTATGTTATTAAGAAGTCATAATTGTCATATTTAGAAATTTTGGTTTTTAAATTCGGCGTGTCAAATCAGCTAAGACGCTAATTTATAGAGCTAATTTATATAAATATTTTAAAATTCGAACTTACAAAAATGTACATTAAGTATTCAAGTACATTTTTATGTCAAGGACAAGCTTGGTAAGGCATTATCGCCATGTATCTTGGACAATATAATATGCATGTAGACGTGTTATATTATAGGTACTATCCCCAAAAGACGAAACTCGAGTTTAAGTTACAGCCATTCATACCGGATTACTTGCCAGCCGTTGGTGATGCCGATGCGTTTATCAAAGTAATTCCACCCGATCCTTCCATACAGGCGGGCCTTGGTCTAGAGTATTTGGACGAGCCATGCTTAAACCAAAGCGATCCGTGTCTGCTCAACCTACAGCTTCGGGCATCAAGTTCATCATCATCCAAGGCATTGGTGAGTGGAGGGATCTAATTATTAACACGACTCTACGTTTACAATAAAGTAGTTATTTAAGCGGCTATATCATTTTTTGAAAAAATTGTTTTTAAACATGTAGTTTGAAGTACCTAAATATTTTAGACTACATTTTTACATAAACAAAAAAATATCTTGTTTTTAATTATAGGTAGTTAAGTAGAGGATCACAACGTATGTGAGGAAATTTTTGACATTTTCCACCTACACTTGTCTAAAAAATTAAATGTATTAAATGTAAGGTAACTTTTTCAATATTGGAAAATTGTAAATACATCAAAATAATAGGTTATCCTTCGAAACAATATAAAACCTAAAATTAAATTACTGACCAAAAATCAAAGTTAATATTGTAAGTTTTAAACAATATATTGAATTTAATTCAATAATACAAAATTTGACTTAAAAAATTAGGTAAGTTATATTATACTATTGAATAGATCACTCTATAAATGCTATATTAAACGAACAAAAAATTAATTATTATAGTGATTATAATGACGCCATCGTGTAAGCTACAGACTGTGATTAGTGTTAAATAATTAAATAATTAATATTTTATAATAATAATAATAGAACCTATAATACTAGAGGGTTTATTAAAGGTGGCGAAAAAATTAGAAAGCGCCGAAAAAAATCCAAAAGTCATTGAACAGTGGATACGTGACATAAATGAATTGAACCGCGGAAAGACTTCCGCTTTTTTTTATTCCAAGTAAGTACTGATAAATATACTCTATACAAATATGTATAATAAAATTATAATCAAATTCGTATTTTAATATTATATTATATCTTAAAATATTGCACTGTATAAACTGATATTTTGCGTGTCAATAGAAAAATGCCAGATGTAGAAACAATAATGGAACCATGGATGGGTGGCAGCGATCAGAATTACAAAGACATGCCGGATTTTGAAAATGCAGATCTATTGACTCTAATTGATGAAGTCTGTGGTACGTATATCGATTTTATTTTTAAGACATATAGAGAAAAATATATTACTATGCATGTAGTTAAAATGCATGATGATGTATTATAATATAAAATATAATACGATAATGGTTATGTAAATCTTATCGAAACCTTAAAAATATTGTATTGGGGCGCATAAAACAAATATTTATTACACTAAAATAAAAGTCTGTTAAAATTTGTAATCGATCAATAAATAATATATTTAATTTATATTATATTATAGTATTATATATGTATCATATTTTTATGAAACGGAGAGGTACGAGTATTATGTTTTTTATGTTTTTATTATTTACTATCTTAATCTTTAATTTTCATTGTTTCAAAAAAAGTTTTGTTTTTACAATTTTTTTTTATATTTTATGTATAACACTCTGATACACACACACACACACACACACACACACACACACATATACCTATATACATATGAAGACGTGAGGTATAATATATATATATTTCTTACGTTTATTCTTTTATTAATGTGCATAGTGAATAGAAAAAAAAGTATTATTTTAAATTACTTTAATGATATTAAATGAGTAGTATTATAATTTATCATAGGTAAAAATATTAGCTACTTACTGAGTAAGTGTAGTAACTTGTAAAACAATTATATAAATACTTTATAATAACGTATTATAACGAATAATCGATTTTTATTTAATTTCCATCCACTGAAGTAAAATAATATATTATATTTTGATTAATGGCTAAAACAATGAAATTATCAGTATACGATGTATATAGTTATTAAATTTTATATTGTATAAGTAACATCGTAATAAAAATGAAGACTTACTATCACTTTTAAAATATCACGCGTTATCGCAGTGTATCGAATATTACTGATATTAACTGTCGATTTAATTTGTAAAGAGACTTAGTATACGTATATAAAAATAAAAGATTACGATTATCATAAACAAAATAAGTATATTAGTAACCTATTATTTACTATACGACTTTCTAATTTTATTTGTATATTTTTTACTTATTCGTCAATCATCCGATAGTATTGTAGTTTGGCAGAACTTCGAACAACTGCATGCGTCAAAATTAAATCGTGTGATTTAAATCTGTTTTAGATTACTTCGGAATCCCGAAAACTGACACCAAAGTCGAGTCTCTACACCTGTTGTTTTCCGTATACTTGGCTATCAAGAACTCTCAGTCTCAAAACACTACCGTTCTAGCTTCGGACAATAGCAGTTAATCGCATTTATTCTGAACACAAAAGTGTTATTTAAAATAATAATCTACGGTGTTGTCATTCAATGTATTGCGTGTATATATCATATATGTATATAAATATATTATAATTTTTATTTTATATTTTGCATGTGTGATAAAATAGTAATATATTATAAACATAATAATCGGACATAGTTCTAATAATTCCATGCTCTAAATGTTAAACATTTACGGGTGAATAATCGAAAATAATTTAATAATATAGAATTATTACAGTCGTTAACTGATGTCGACAGATATTAAACGTACCTATTATGAGATGTGTATTGGAGACACAAGTGTCTATACGGTGCACAGTTGTCGTAAACCTATTAAGCGATATGTCGTCAACGACCAAATTCTATGTGAATAATCACGTGAAGAAGAAACCGTTTACCGCACCTGCAGCGGCAGGGTCAGACGCGCACACTGCACGGCGCTGTACCAAAAAGGGGAGGGAACGCGACTAAAACGGTCGCGCGGTAAAATGTAACGGGGGCGTGCATGGGATTTCGATGGCGGGGGAGTGAGCGAGCGCGTGCGCGCCAACGACGTGCACCCTTTCCCCCGGTGCGTCACGCGGATCACCACTGCACAACCCTTAAAACACTAATGATGATAATACAACGCGCGCAGGACACGCCCTTCGCAGCGGCGCGTCAGCGTCGTCCACCGTTCGAGGTGGCGGTATGGCGGCGTGAAACGAAATCCCTTCGACCACGGACGCGCACACTTCAGACGCAACATTGCATGGGCACTACGCCGCTGTTCGCCATGGCCTGAATCCGGAGTGGCCGTCCGCCGGCCGCTGTCGCCCAGAAAGTTCTTCGCCATGCTGTACGAGACGGACGCCGCGGCCGAGCACGCCCGCCGTCCGCTTCACGGCCGCGCCGTCGACGTCCCGCTGCAGCAGTGGTACGGACTGCGGCGGCCGTCCGTCCCGGTGCAGCTCGCGGCCGCCGTCCCTCGATCCGTCGCTGCAACAGCACACACCGTGGTGGTCGTCCGTCCCGCGCCACGACGAACGGGAATGCAGC
>NW_020270431.1:0-187812 GCF_002803265.2 Melanaphis sacchari | reverse complement strand
TTCACCGCCGGCTTGACCGCTTTCCGTGAGTATTTAAGCTTGACACGGTATGTGGACCGGTTATGCGATCACGGTATACCATAATACGTATATAAATATTATATTTTACATGAAACAATGTGTAAAATCATATTTTTCCTATATTATTTTTATCGCATTTTAAGTTATTCGATCTTTTGAACGACGGCACACGTTTATGGTATTTTCATATTCTGAAGCAAAAAAATTATTCGAAACGTTTCGATCTATAAAAATAATTTGCGGACATTATTAGTAAAAAGTGTTTAAAGCTTAAAATAATGGCGTAGATCAGTCATCCAGCAAATCAGTCGAATTCGCGACCAACCAGTTTATCGCGGAGTACCAGCTCTGTTGTATCACTTATTCATTCCACTAATTTTAACCTTCGATTCTCCGTCGAAATTTGATTTTTACACATCAAAAATTATTTTACTTTGAAATAAGAGAATTAACGCATATAAGGATAGGTTAAATCATTTGTTGACATTAAATAAGTAAAAATAAAAAATTATTACGATAAAAAATTGAAAATATATTTATTTTTAGAAAACTTCTAGACGACTTAAAATTATAAAGAAAAAACAATATTATCGAAAATGTTAACTAAGTATGACTAAACAAATGAATTTGGTGAAAAAATTACCGAAGTCTTTTCACGCAAAAGTCATGTTATATTCACAAATATAGGTATATGATGATTGATTTTTTTGTGAGTCCACCACCGCAATTCATAAGAAAACATGATAAGTTTTTAAATTTTAAGTACAAAATGTCAATACGAGTATACTTTATTAAAAATACTTGAAAAACATAAAATAGATAATACCAATTTTCTAGAAAGTTTGATAAAAAATATTCAGTATGGTTTACGATAAAATAATTACCCTGCATAATATGATTGTAACCGCAAAAGGGTTATAGAAATCTTAGTCATTGTGTACGAATACGTTTAATTATTCTGATTCATTAATCTTATCGATTATTATGTAAACGACAGTACAACATGACTATATAAAATGTATTATGCTAGCAAATTATTTCTAGTGTGTAGTAATGTCTTATCTGAAACACTACATCTTGAACCACAACATTATAATGAAAATATAATTTTTAATATTGTTATCATACAAGACAATACATGTTGATATTCGATTTCGACTGACGGTGAAGTAAAATGAATGTTCACATGTAGTTTTGTAATTTTGTATATTCCTCTTACCCTAACTGTATTTTCTTGTTTATGAAACTTTTTTTTTGATACTCAATGTTTCCTCATAAGTCATTAACGTATTTAGAAAAGTAATTTGCATCAGATTATGAAATCGATAATTAATTTAAGCACCTAACAAATCACAACGATTAAAAATCGTAGTTTTATAATAGCTAACAATCAGGTATAACTACTTTAAACTATGTGTAAACATTTTTGTCGATAACACAACAGTTCTCAGATATTAAGCGTCCTATATATAAAAAAAAATATGTGTATTAGTTAACAAAAACGTCAAAAACAATATCGATTGAAAATCTATATCGTTATTTCATAATTACATAACAATTTGAGCTAAGTACCTACTGTATAACTAATTGTTTTGAACACAATGGAAAAAAGGGGAAAAGTGTAGGTAAAACCAATCTGATGTTCAGTAGGTGTTGACTGAACCCAATTATTGAGAAAGTTACTGTAATATGTATGTGTTAAATTAATGATAAAGATAAATTATCGCATTTAAAAAACGATTCTGAGCGAAGGCAGTCAGTTTTTACTTTTACTAAGTAGATTTATGATGTGTTTATATTGCTAACATAGTAATTTATTTTACTATAAATAATATAGTAGGTTTAATATATTTTTTCCGAAAATATAACATTTATTATATAATTATTATTAGAATACTATATATTTATATAATAATATTATATTTTATTAATTTTTAAGTCAATATCTACTTTCCATAGGTGTGAAAAAATTAGTGATTTAAATGTACAATAACATAAAATTAATTTAAATATTTATGAAAATGTTATTGTTAAATTGTATATATAAATAATATACATACATATATACCTAAAAGTTTCAAATCTCTACGAAAAATATTTTTGAATTACAACAAAATAAATAAAATTATTATTCTTCAATTAAATAACTGATTTCGACCAAATATGAATTTAAAATGTATTTTAGAAAAATCATGTTATATATTTTTTAATTTTTTGGTTTTGGTATGAATTAATGAGGCTCTTTACATTAAATATTCAAATTTTTTTAAACTAACCAAGTAAGAAATTTTTATCGATATTTATAGAAAAAAAGTTAAATGTCAAATATGTTTATACGTACCTCAAAAAAGTCAAAATACTTTTTAAATTATACCATGCATAACAAATGTTAATTTTAAATATTTTGTGAAAATTTCAAGAATGTATTTACAGTTATTTGTTTTTAAAACATAACAAAAATAGATTTTATTGAAAATTTTCGTTTTTTCTTTTTATCATTAATCTAAAAAAATACTGAGAATTTTTCTCTTTTGATTCCCAAAGTACCAACTACATTTAATTTCTTTTTAGACAAGATATCGAAGTTAAAAATCAATGCTTTTTTTCTACTATAAATTCAATATAGTTTTAGTTAAAAAAAAAGGAATGCAAGCATTATTGTGAATCAATATATTCAATGTTCCACTCAGAATCTAAAATATAATATTTGTCAGTATTTATACTTATAAATTGTATACCCATATAAATAGTTATAATAATTATAAATATTATAAATGTATTTATCCATATTATAATACATTCAAAATAAAATAATAATTTGTAATTCTTTTATATATATATATATATTTGTAACTTAAAGAAGTCAAGTTGAAAAAAAGTATAGAGAAGATTTAGTAAAATTATTATTCATTTTTATGGATGTTTAATACAATTCATTGGAAGTCCATTAAGGTACATTAGGTAATAATTTAACTTAAAGTATTATGTTACTTTTAAATATCATAAATTATATTTCGAAGGTCCACATGTAAATGACAGTTTAAGGATTTTTAGACAAAATATTTAATTTTATATTCATATACTTGTAGTGTAAATTTTTTTTTATTTTTAGTAATATTATATTATAAATCTATAAATGGTGTTTTAGGAAAATTATTTTTTGTCCTATATGCACTAATTATTATTATAACTACCTACCCTTTAAAAAAAGGAATGCGTCATGTTAACTATTGAAGAATTATATGATAAGCAATAAAATATTGTAACGTATATTATTATTATATTTTACTAAATAGTAATTAGAATAATATAAAAATTTAGGCTGTTACCAAGTTATTTATAATATTTAAAATTTAAATGTTACATTGGAAACTAACTCTATCCTAATTTTAATATTAAAAACACATTTACATGAACACCGTAGCATCATCTACATAATCAGTGTGTTTGACAATGTTTTATTACAATTTTTTTTTTTTAATAAATACATATTTATGGTAATTTGAAGAAAAAAACTTAAGTGTGTATATTAATAATATTATGACATAAAAATACTGATATTATCAATGTATAACCGGTGTCTTCTATGTAGGTACCAATAAAAATAAATACACCTGTAATTAAATAAAATAAACGCGAAAAAATTCGATTTTTTACATTACGCTTATTATTATAATCATACTGATGCGGTGATTTTAGAATACATTTTAACGTATGAACACATATTATTTTGAGTACCCTATTTAATTTTGTTATTTTCCATATTTACACGTTAATTTATTTGATGTATAATACAAAGCATGGACGCAATAATAATTCTGTCATTCAATGACGCAACATGATAATATTATTATATTTTATTGTCATACGAATTAAATAATATAATATGATATGTAACTTAACTGTCATGTTATATTTTTATTATAACATGTTGTGTAACATGTACCTATAAAAATCTCTTTTTTACCCTTCTAGAATAAAGTGTCATTACTGCAACAGTTTATTATTATGAACGGCAACTGCATATAAAAATGATACAATATCAATTTAAGTGTTGCAGTATTTTTATACACCAGAAGAAATTAATTGTCGTTGTAGACATGACGATATTACGGGCATTCGCAATATTTATTGTAATAACATTATGCATTATAAATTGATAATAGCACATCTACGATACTTTTTTAACGCAAAGTGTTCGTCCTGATAAATTTTTTTTGGTTTATCGTTCTTTACTTGGGTATAATATGCATCTAAGTTAAGTTTGAGAAGACACGTTCTACAAGAATAAACGTCGGTCACGTTTATTTCTTCTCTGAAATGCTGTATATTAAGTCAGATTATCCTTCACTTTCAATATAACAATTCGAAGAGCTCATTAAACGATGTAGGTGTTCTGTAGGCAGAACTCGTTTTGCACCTTTAAATGCACTCGTATTACACAAGTATAATAATTATTATTCTACGTTAAATATAATATTATATACGGTTTATATTTAATCCAACATAATATTATAGAAGTCAATCATCTTCGGCTTATTTGAAGAAGAAAAAAAAACAAAAAACATTTTCAGGGTTATACTGAAAACTAGGACTTTCAGTTTAACAAGGATTCGTGATTAACAAATAATGTTACATGTCGTAATTATCTAAATTAATTAACATGGTATTGTTTTAATGTGTAGTTATAATTTATCGATTGCAAAAAAATGAACCATTTTTTTCTGGATCAGTTAATATGCGTAACGCATGTAAGTTACAAATTTTAAATATAAAAATATGTTTTATATATAAAATATAATTTTACAACTAATAAAATCATTATTTCATATGAATTCTTTAGTTACAAAACAAAAATATTAGTATTAAATTTTATATTATTAGTAGGTAAATAAAGCACACACGTTAATTAAATATACTTTATATCAGATACCTACATTATGTGGAATCATTAATTTAAATTTAATGCAATTCATATTAAATTACAGCTAATACACGTTATAATATTTTAAGTTACAAATAATACGAATTGTTATAATTTTAGCGTGTTGTAATAATTTAACAACATAAAAACAAAAAGCATGAAGATGTTTAAAATAATAATATTTGATTTATGCAAATAATCATAATCATATAATTCATTAATTATTTTTTTTTTATAGAAATGTTAATCATGTAGAAATAAATAACTTCAAATACTTATAATGTATTTTTTTATATTTGTATCATTATTAAATTTAAAAGATTATATTATACTTTATTAACGTTAACATGTTTCAATTTTGCAAAATTTTCAATTTTAATAAGAATTAATGAAATACTAACTTTGCCATGTGTGTATCCAATATATTTTAAAGAAGAACGATTTAAAACAAAATATATGAAAATTATAATCCATTCTAACCTCACTTGAGGTATATTTAATATATTTTTGGATTATACATTTATATCTTCGTAGGAGGGAGGGAAGAGGGTTTTAACACCTAAATCCCTCTCCTCCTGACTATGTTCCTAAACTGTTTACACACAAAATTTATTATCAGTAACATTGATTATTACACAATAATGTGAAATATAAATAAATTATAAAACAATTCACAACATATTAAAACAAGTTAATATTGTGGCAAGATTTATTTAAACAATATTTTATAATAGTTTTTTGATTTCATACAATAATTTATAATATAAGTATAGGTGGATATATATTTTTGAAACAAGTTTATACAACATAGAATATAATTAAGTAATACCTATCTCAGTATGGTATATTCTAAGTACTCGATCAGACCGAAGTTAGGTAAAAACGATCACGACTGAATTGCGATCGGCAACTAAACGTTTTATCAGCTGCCAAACACCTTACATCCATACAGATTAATTTTTTTTTTCTTGTACTTATTATATCACCGTATATCTTAATTTAATCGTATAAATTATATTATGCATTAAATAGTGATTATTTTGTATAATAAAATTCTATATACACGTACTGCTATTGTATAACTTATATCATGTAGGTATATTGTATTAGTATAGTCATATAAAAAGATACCTATATACCTACTGTATATTATTATTTATTTAGAAACTTACCTTTATTATTTTGTTTAATATTATTATTTTATTTACTTATTGATACCTACTTAACCTATTAATAATCATAATAATTAAAATACGATTAAATTGTTTTAATTTTTTTTTTCTTATTTAGCAGTTCTCAAGTTATCCCATTCCAAATAATATACTGCTTCGGAAACTTTCAACCAAGATGAGTTTTTTAGGTCCCTATTCATATAATCATTTGAGGTCATATCTCAAATACACGGATAGTTTTGAACCTCGATTATTAATTTTTACGTTGAATATAATATGTTTATGTTTTAATATTTAAAAAAAAAAATACTAAATTCAAAAAATAACGATCACTGATAAACGTCCAGTTTAGTCAGCGCCATAAAAATTAATATAATTTGTAATAAGACGGGTATGTATCGTCGTTATCAAACCGCAACGACGAGTGGTTTATTTCAAACCGATTTTGAACAGTTCGGAGAATCGGTCTGGTCTGGTCGCGACCATATGCGGTTTGTATGTTAATTATAGATGTCTCAATAAGATCAGTCGCCGAAAAAACAATAGTCTTATAATAGCACTTAGGTAACAAAATGCATCATAATATAGCTATCAACAATATTTTAATACCTATAAATCATAAACTTATGTATTTTGTCGATTTTAAGTTTAAACGTAGACGCACTTGTGGTAATTTCATATTATATTCTGATAAATGTATGATGTATTAAATTTAAAGATTTCGTAGCTTAAGACTATATAATACTCAGTGAAGAAAGGAAATCTTTCTAATATTGACCCTTATTAGATATATACAAGTATACCATATGCCATCTAAAGTTTCTTAAATCACATCTTACAACGTATGGAATATGATACTCGGAAGTCGTATAGTTACCTTGACTGACTACAACTGGCATATTTATTATTATATTACAAGTTAATATACACCGTTTACTGTGTAATAATGTCAGGACACAACAATTAACCCTCATACTTAGCCGCCGAAAATATTTCGTAGGTTTCCTAATCAACTGCCTATACAACTTACTTGTTTAAAAAAAAAATAATAATAATAATAATAATAATAAATGCGTTAACATGGCAAACCTATTGTATTCAATAATAACACAATTTGTAGCTATACAATAGATATATTTTAATATATTGTGTGTAATAATAAAAAGTAAATAGTAATAAACTAATGTCAATACCGCGGAACGCGGAACGTGGAATGTAAAATTGTTGTTTAAACTATGAAAATGGTTAAATTTGATTGACCGAAATGTATAAGTACACATAGTTTTCTTGGCTAATACAATATACTTTTGAATCACTATAATTATGGTTTTAACGATGTGTCATGACGTGTAATTGGTTTTTAGTTGAAAGGAGACGACGGAAAGAAGGCCGGGCTCCTCGGCGGCAAAGGACTACCTTTAGTCCAGAACAAACGCTAAACCTGGAAATGGAATACAGGAACAACGAATATGTGTCTCGGAATAGGAGATCGGAATTAGCCACCGCATTAGATTTATCTGAAACGCAGGTGAAGATTTGGTTTCAAAATCGTAGGGCCAAGGACAAGAGGCTGGAAAAGACCCACTATGACCAACAAATCAGGTGAGATACATAGATTTTATATTAGGTACCTGTTTCGAGTACACAACAATAAAATATTACTCATTTAAAACGTCCCTTTAATTTTAATTTTAATTTGTATTTGATACAGAATATTTGAAAATATGCATATTTAAAAATATAGGTAAATACAATCATCATATAAGTATCTAATATAATATTTATTAATTAACAACATTTTTAAAAACTATAAAAAATACAAGAACAGAAAATATATGAATAATTCAATGTACTTAACCTTTAATATTTTAAATATTAACTCAACGATATAAACACATTTGAGAAATTATTTTTAACTGTTTTCTCAAAAAACAGCAATTAAATAACCTGTGCTAGTAAACCAATGTAAGTACTTGATAAATATACTGTTGTCGAAACACCACACACAAATTACTTATTCATTTGATTATTATTGGTGTACTTGACAACTACACCGAACTTGGAAAACCTGCTTCAATGCATTATGAGTTTAACAAATGACATTACGTTAAGTACTATTGTTATGTTTTTGACTTCACGTTTAACTTGCTAAAAAAGAATAAAATAGACCTGTGATTTGGTTAAATAAAATTACAATAATTGCATTCTTAAATACAAAAGGTTTTCGTAATAATGAGACGATAAATAGAAAGTAATAAGTTATTGGAAACAACGTTAAAATTTACATAGTGCCAATAGAAATAAATAAAAAATAACTATAAAAATATGATAATTTTTCATAACTGTTTTGATTTATTATATTATAGTCGTATTGTTGTATATCGTGACTAATTTTGGATTTCCATTACGATCACATTAAATTCCACACCGCACAGTGCGTAGCCAGAATTTATATTTTTTTCTTAAGAGAGGACACTTAACGTTTTTCCTTCGTTTTTGCAGTGCTAGAATACCTTCGTTATCACCTATAACTTTGTGATACCTTTGTTCGTTAACTGTTCATTACATTTCTACTTTTTTTCATGATTGTACCACTGTGTTAATAACAACTACGGAATACATTAAATTTAACATGACAAAATACATATTAATATTATTGTAAGCCGTAGATTAATATATTAACTAATTAATATAAGTATATTAATATGACGTGTTACAAATATGAAACTTCATTTTTAATTTGAACGTTATTATTTATTAATCACAGGAAGTAAGAACTATAACTTTTAACTTTTATAAACATATAATATAATATAAAAAAAACTATAGTTAATCTTATGTAATTGGGATAACTAAAAATAAAAAAGATTATTATAATGCAACTAAAAAAAATTTAAATGATTAAAAGCATAACAATAAAGGCAGTGGTGGATCTAGGATTTTTTTATGGTTAATAATAATAGTCCTAAATTACTTATTATGTACAATTTGTGCGTGGTCACCAACCGGTGTTTGCTACTCCACTGTGCGGGGCGCGCGTTCTGATAGCCCGTACCAAAAATTTGCCACTCGGCGAATTATTAGTAATTTTTAATAAAAATATGTGGAACGGTGGGTGCTTCAGCTCCCAAGCACCCCCCCCCCTCCCTAAATCTGCCAGTGAATAAAGGTTACAATTTGTATTCGAAGTTGCGATAAACAATTTACTGAGTGACCGCGTTAAGGTAAGGTCTCACTGAACGCGATTTGCGATGCGAGCGATGTTGTTCAGCGATTTTTACGATTTTAGTGGGGTCAAAAGGAATTAATCACAAGGAAACAAACTATTTGATTTATTTGCGTTAAAAATGATTTATCATCGTTAAACGGAAAACGTGAACCGCTCTCAGTGCGGTCATGTCATAATTTTAATATTCTAAAGTTTTGATAAAATCGCAAAATTGTAAATCGCATTCAGTGGAGCCGTACCTTTAGTTCGTTGTATTCGTACGACGTACTTACCAAATCTACAACAAATAAAAAATAAGAAGTAGGAGCAGGTTTCCAAGTTACATTATTTTAAATTTTAACATTATGTTCTAGAAATTATGGCTATACCTATTATATTTATATGTATGTAATACTGTAATAAATTAGGTACAGTATGTGGCGGGAACCTCGTATTTAAAAAGTAATACTAATGGTAACTATTAAATGAAATCGATCATTTATTTTAACATCATACTGAATACTTTATCATTCTTATTAAGTTTTCATGAATAAAAATTACGAATAATTTACCAAAAATATATTATATAACTTATAAGAAATGTTTGTACACTACATGATAATAAAAAAGATTTTATGGAGGAGGGGAGCACGTGATCCCCAGTTCTTCCCCTCATTGGTTACGGCACTGCCAAACTTTATCTGCAGTATGTATATTATTATACATTGTTTAAGCGATTAAACGTTATTGTGCATTATATTTTAACATAGACTTCAGATGTCTAAAATATATAAAAGATTTAGTACAATATGCACTCACTGAAATGATGCAAAGATTGGATTAACGCGCATGTTCAATATATTATGATCGTATGTGAACAATAATAATAAAAATAGATACCAAAGATACCTACTGTACCGGTATTTCGGTAGAATAAACATGCGAATTACTGCGAATAATGTTGAATCCCACAAAAAATAAACTTTTTATTCAAGCTGATGTATTCGATTTTCTTACAACAATACATCCTTATATTGACGGTTCGTCTATAGCAATATAAGGTATTGGCACTTGATATAATATAACAGTCACCGCACGGCACAAGGTAAAATTCAATACTTTGAACAATGTACAAACATAAAAAAACAATGTTGAATCCAAAAACCACAATATTTTAGTAGATTAAAATGGCATAAATAATTTAGTGGGTTAAAACCAGATATTTTTTTAAGGTCGTTGTATTCAGAATTGAACACTCTTTAATAATTTAATGATCATTTCTTAAAAACATAAATATTTTTAAATGTACTATGTATTAATTATAAAATAATATATATATATACATAATATAAATTTAATTAAAAAAATATAATAAGAAATTACCATCAAGTACCCATCTCGTACCCACTACCCGCAGGGCCAGTTGTATCTGTCTTGAAGACATCATAAACAAAATGTACGCGGGCTTAAATAGATGTCCAATACGACAGTTTAAGAATACCATTATAACTAATTTTAAAATCAAAATTGCGATAAAAGAACCGACCACAACGGACAACGTTCCATCTTTAGCATGGATTTTACTTTATCATACGATTATAATATTCATATTTCATACTAAATAATATTAAAAACAAATGCGTGTGGAATATTGAACGTACGTTTAATATTTCATTTGTGTGTGAGGCAGAGACAACGGATGTGTGTGGTGCACCTCAAAAGACATCTTAAGAGATTCGTCGTGTAACGACTAGGTAGGTACGCGTAGAGGTATATAATATTATTATTACGTGTGATTACGTACGATCCATCAGCTCTTGTTTTGAATTATTCACACATTTGCAAGAACAAAAATGCTCGTGCAGTGTTCACAATACGTACATTTTATATTATATTATACATTTATACATGGTTTATATTGACAGCAATTTTGCCCTTTTATCGCGATCGTATATATTTTAATTCGAAGAGAAAAACCAACGTATTTATGACGACGATGACGACTGTACTACATCATAATGTAACATACAACTCGATAACATAATGATCGCGTTGTGTATAATAATATATTGTTGTATAAACGCGCCGGGCGCAAAGCCGATTCGTTTCCGCGTATTTTACCTTCCGTCCGTACAAAAGCACTGTGCGAAAATTAGTCAGATGTCGTTATAACGTTTTATTTGCATTACTTTTATTGTTATTTCCATGTTTTTCGTGTACGCCCACGTGGATTTCACGGTTATTTACATCGGTGCTTGTTCTTTAATAAAACGGCTCGCGTGCGCGCGAACACTATACATTGCACTTACATTTCCACTCCCCGATAAGACCCTGCACCTTGAATTATATACATACACACACATATATATATATATTCACAGTAACGGCGTAGATCACAATATGCATAGTAACGAATCCTAATCAAATCATACAGCTCGATTGGTTTTGTGCGCGTCTCCGACAGCTGTTTAAAATGTTAATTATTATTTATTAACGAGTTATATTGATGGCAACAATTATTATTGGTCGCGAGGTGGTATTATAATACCTAAGCTATACACGACGTATGCGCACGTGTATTGTATTAATATGATAAATTCAGTTTCGAGTTAACGAATTTACCTCACTGAGAAAATGTTATGGGGTTTACCCCGAATTGTATAATTATTGTTCGCTTAAATATCAAAAAATAATTAAGTAACGATATTTATTCGAATGAGCGAACATGATAATATAATTCTCTTATATGTTCATCCTTTGGGTTAGATAAATTGGTAAAATTTCAAGTCACCAGCATGCTAGGCGATTCTTTGATCAATAATAGTCAAAAAATGTATTAATGTTTTTGAAAATATTTGTTTTAAATAAGTTCAAGTCAAAATAAAACAACATTTTTTTTTTATATTTTTTATCATTTATTTTTTTTATGTTTTTAATTTTTACATTTTTGATTTCATATTCCGAAGCAGACTATTATCCAGAATATTTCAATATACACAAATCGAATTTCGAATAAGTGGTTTATAAGTTATAAATATTTAAAGTTTTGATTAGCAGAACGGAGATACTCCACAAAATTTCGGTTTACTATTCCGCTCACCAAAACTTTAAATACTTTTAAACTCATTCACTACTTACCCGAATTTCGATTTTAATGTATTGAAATATTCCAAAAAATATTCTTTAAAATATAAAATTAAAAATGTATATTGTAATTTGAAAAATAAAAGCTTAAAAATTATAACAATAAATAAATAATTAAAAAAAAAAAAAAAAAAAAAATATTTCGATGAGAAGTTATGTTTAGAAAGTAAATAGATTTTAAATTATTAATGTGTATTGTTTAACAAAAGAATAACCTTGTATAGACGAGGTTAGGTCTACATGACACAAGAGTTTAAAAAATTCATTTCTAATTAAATTTATAAATATACATAATAGTATAAGAAATAAAAATTCTTAGTATAATAATTAACAATATAATTGTGTATTTACTGACATAATATTAAGTTATATATCAAAAGGGTTATTGAAGGAAAATTGAATATCAAATGTTAGTGCCGAGAATATAATATGTGACAAAAATGTTTTATGTTTCTATCTACGATTTTAAATCTGGTTAAAAACAGGAGATTAGGAATTAGGACAGTCAATAGTTAAGTACATCCAGAAACTAATTCATAAAAGAAATAGGAGAACGACTGTTAATAATTAACTTATTAAAGGGTGAAAAATTTAAGAGGCTCAAAAATATTTGTAGTTATACACAATCCATGAACCAGATTTATATCAAAAGATGTGTTTTAGCGTTTAAAATTCTCATTATCCAATAATTCTGTACAAATCAAAATTAATTTTACCACTTGATGAAACTGAGCCTCTTTTCGAGCACACACACAGCCATTTAAAACGTACTATATACTATAATAATTTTTATTATGTGTAAAACATAGCTGTTATCCTGTTACATCTTTTATCATATTATAATGACGACATTATTGTTTTTGTTTTCCAGGCAGATGTTTCAGCAAAACGGCTTCATTTTGCCAAAGATTTAACGGCGAGTTACGCGTGGTCAAACATTAACGATATAATATAATAAACCTATCTCGGAATAATCATCACGAAACCGCTGTTATACCATGCTCTACATAATATATGATATATATATATTGTATATAGCCAACGGCAATGGGCGCCTTAATCTTATGGGATGAAAAGTGTGGAATTCGTGAAATAAGACAGACGTGTTACGTGTATTATTATATATTATGCCGTCGTCGTTGTCATCTATCAATTTTATCATTCGAAAAGCAAAGAATTTCTCAATATCTAATATTATTACTACTACTGTTATTATTATTATTGTTTACGAGAGATCTCTCTTCGCGCCGTTTATGACTATTTTATTTATTATATTATAATAATATTGTGTAGGTACAAATAGTGAAATTATTATGTACGTTTAGGATTTTACCATTCGAAACTGTATTATATTTCGTAAACATAAAGGACGTTGTAAACGGACGATTTAAATGCTTGTCGTTTTGTTAACTGTATACGTACGAATGAAATAATGTTTACAGAATAATTGTTCAGGCGTATCAACTATGCAGTTACCTATATTATATTACTATTTAATATTTATACATATTTTATGATGTAAATTCTATTATACATAATATTATATACTCACGATTGTGTCGTATGATTAATATTACAGTTGTAATTAATATTACGTATGTTCTTACAATATTTACATATTCTAGTCATATGATATTGTTTTGTATCTTGGAACTACCAATGTAGTGTACGTGAAATAATGAATCGAATAAATCAAAATTTAACATAAAATTATTAACATCAACT
Organism: Melanaphis sacchari; assembly: GCF_002803265.2. Taxonomy (NCBI): domain Eukaryota; kingdom Metazoa; phylum Arthropoda; class Insecta; order Hemiptera; family Aphididae; genus Melanaphis; species Melanaphis sacchari. Next base: position 173,618 of record NW_020270431.1, on the reverse strand, counting down.
GCGTTCATATTATCAATGTTTATTTTTGGTACGCGTAGTTTGACTTTATGATAACCAGTTATCCACGCACATCAGGGTAGTCAATTTGCATCAAAAATGACTCTAAATATTTACACACATGAGTAATTTGAACCAAAATAAAGATGTTTAATTTACACCATCTCAGGTAATAAGAAGTAGGAAAATATTTAATTTTCACCAAAATTGAAATCGATTATTATAAGATAAGCAGGTACTATTGAAATAATAATCTTACAAGTTTCCTTAGTAGAGTACAATTTATTGAGATATGAGAAGCTAAAGACATAGAATATTTCGTTTATAGATTCTGAATGGTTATTTCACTTACCATTTAAGTATATACATCGTCCTACAATACATCAATATTGACTTAAAAGCTATGCTTTATTTCTTATAATAATTATATAACAACAAACATATTTTATAATAATTTTAATAATTGCATTATTTTAGACAACAATTATAATTTGCTATGTACTTTTGTGCTACTAAAAAAAAGTCTTATTATTTAAAAAAAGATTAGCCAATCAAAAAAATAGTATAAAAATATTAATAAAAAAAGTGTAAAAATTGATGTTGCATTGATTGCTAGATTGTTTGAATTGTACTTTAAGTTTTACGATTAACTAAAGATGAAATTAACTAAAAATGATAATGATTTATTTAAAAAAAATTAATTTACATATTATTGTAATTCATTGTTTTAATACTTACAAGTTTTTTGTCTTTGTATGCAACTAATTCAATGAATTAAGTTCTTAATATCGATTTATTGTTATTCTGGTCTAACGCAATTTAAATTTGATTTGTTCGTTCATTCATTTGAGAAGTTATTTAGTTAGGTATATGTATACTTGATAGTCGTATGTACGAATCTGTTTGAAAATCGATGAGAACTTCAATGAAATTGAACATTTAAGGACGTGAATGATAAAATTAAATTAAATCTACTATGAAATGATTCACAGGCATTCATTGTAAGTATAGAAGATTATGATGTAATAATTACCAAATATTAGATAGAAATAATGAATTTTTGTCTAAGTAACAGTCAGTAAAATAGTTAACAAATATTTTAAATTTAATATTGACTGTTATTATTGATACAAAGTCATCAACAAAAAATAATCCTACTTCAATAGGATTTAAAAATATTAAAACAAAATTATTATTCGACAGATGGTTTTCTAGTGTTTTATTATTTTTATACACGTTACATAATACAAATTTTATATTTTTCCGTACCTAGACTGTGTTAAACTAAAACAACATCCAAAAACATCGACAGTATTTCAAACGTCTTATAATGCGACTTGAATCGATTCTACATATATATCGATCACATATAACTGTTTTAGGTTTTAATATCGAATCAACATATAGATATTCGTGATCGAAGATGTCAAAAATAATGTGAATGTTTGTTTGGTTTTATTGGGTAATATACAAGTAGAACGTAATGATTATTTTAATATTTGCGTAAAGTAAAAAGTTGAGTAAATAATTTCGACAGTAATCGAATATGCCATCAAGATAATTTATTGTTTTATTTTTACATAAGAAATCAACAATTGTTTAGAAAGAAAATATATTTATATTTTTATGAGAATTATTCGATAAAATAAATGGTTCATCTTTATGTGTTTTAATATCCATAGTCAACAGCATTGTATGAACTTTATTTAGTGATACTGGATATTTTGACAATATTTTCCTCTTAAAATTATAATATTTATTACGTCTTATATCAGAAACATTCTATGATGGTGAAAACATCGGAGAGTGTTGAACTTTAAACTATATTATTTAATAATTTTGGCTAGTTTTTCGTATGGGGTTTCTTGTATCTTTGTTTTATATAATCAGATAAATTTATAAATTTATAAATTTTTCTTATTGTTATTGATGCGTGAAGTTTCATCACGAACGATTGTTATATTTTCACCAATATAAATTATTTTACAGAACATTTTCTCTGTAAACAATGCCAACGAATTATGTTCGTTCTTTAAGTTATTTTTGTTTTATATGAAAAATAAAACGTGTAACTTTAATACTCTAAAAATCTTACCCACAATTATTTTTTATTATTTTAACTTCCACAATGCAAAAAAAGAAAAAATACTCATGGAAAAACGCACTACGCTAGATTATATTAATAAAATGCAAAGACTAAAGATTATATTAGTTATTTGGTCGAAATAATAAATTTCTTCATATATAATATATAAATTACGTGTACATTTAATAATATTTTGTTACAACGTGATGCAATGCGATTACGATGGAAAATCGGACGTCAAACTTCAATATAATTACCAAATAAGACGGCCGGTAGTTAAAAGTTCCGAAAAATTATTATTATAATTCGGGTCTGTCAAGTTTAATTTATAAATAGCTATTAATATTTTACAAAATTATGTTCAAATAGTTCAAATAGTTTATAACTCTATAACAACCGATTACTATTCGTTGCCCATCACTAATAGGTATTAATTTTGATGCAAATTATAAACTCCCATTTATTAACACCCACGGTCCAAGTCAAAATTATGCTGTACAACTAGTTGGGCAAGGTAGGCAACTGTCATAGCTTAACATTTTTACCTCTTATTACATATATTATTATATTATGATCAGTGATCACATAATGTATTGAATATATAGATAAAATTATTGTCGATTTTACTAATTTCTCAATGACTTAATAGATACATGTGATTCGTTTTAAATGATGAATAGATACCTAAACATATTTTAAATAAATAATAAATTGGTTAAAAAATATTATTTCATTACCTATAGATACTACTTTTATGTTCCTATGATTATAATAATAATAATAATAACCAAATAATAGAATTATATTCATAATTAAATCATTTGGCTGCATTTTTATAAAATAATATAGTTCAGTAATAATACAACTTACAAGCTAAAATGCATTGTATATTCAAATAAAAATCACAGAATATTTTTATTCTTAATTCAATACCGAAGTTCTGTAAAACTTAACATCTAAGTGGATATTTTTTATTGTTGTTATTATTTTTAATTTTGTGCATTAAAATACACTTATTATTGAATAATAATTGTATAAAGCCATTTTAAATAAGGATTTACAATAAGAAATCAGAAGGTACAGCAATTTGTGTTTACTGAATGCATCAAAATGTATAAAAAGGTATAGATATATAGTGTCGAGTACTCAAATGAATAACATTACAGAACGTATAATACTGGCAGTTCGAGCAAATGCTTCTTTTTTATATATTTTATCGATAAAAAATGACATAGGATTACTTTGGAAAATTATATTTTAAGTTACACTATCTACACACTGAGTATAAATGGCTAACATTATGGCGTGTTGCTTTATTGTTGCTGTATTTTTCTGCGTATAATTATAATATGATCTCGGAGTATAATACGAGAATGGTAGGTAGTTTATAGCCGAGACTTGGACGCATTGTCCAGCCATCGAAGTCGTGCACGAAAGACAATCCGAACTGGTATCGTCGTCGGACCAGTCTGCGTATCCGACACGAACAGAGAGACAAATACGCGGTCGTCTATATTTATTATTATTATTATTATTACGAGTATTCTATATTTGCGAATGTTGATCCACCAGATGCCCTTGAAAAATCGTTGTATATATATGGTGGTTGTATTCATACCATCTTAAATCCACCGAGGCGCACACCAGCACACCGAATAGTTCAACAGGATGTATGTACTGTTGCAGAGTGTATCTGTGTAAGCTAATGGGTTCTCCGACTATGACGATGAATTTTGTTCTGCTAAACAATCTAAACGATAGAAATTATTCTCGGCAACGTGAAATATATCGTAAAAAAATATGATTTAAAATACGAACTCACCTCTAAATTTTTCATAATTGTGTTTAATTGTTAAGACTGCAGTCAGTTAATCAAGGCATTCTAGGATAAATGGTTAGGTCAGATATAATTATCATTACTATATAGGTTTGGACATTTTTTGGTTCACAAAAACGTTAATTTACGGGTTGAAAAATATGTTAAAGGTTAATCGGTTCAGATACCTACTATTATGAGTTAATAGTTATTAAAAGTATTTTGTTTTTGTATGTATTTTAACTTTTTCACAATTGCAAAACGTTTTTAATAAAGTACATTTTAACGTTTTTCATAGTACTTAAAAAATATGTAAGATGAACATAACAAACCTAAAGTACAGTAAAATATGAAATTCGTTAAATTACAAATAATTGTGGTATTTCATGTTTAAAGTAATGTTGGAATAAATTATTGAAAGAAGTTTAAGACTTTTTGTGCTTAGATACATGCATGTATTATGTAACCCGCTGATAATATCTTTTATTTTGTGTACAACATTAATGCATTTTACAAGCCAATAACTGAACCGAAAATGTCCCCAGATTAATGATTAACTATTTAAAATGATTTCTTATAAAAGTAATTTCAACTGTTATTTCTGGTGTAAAATGTAATATAATTATAGTTTCTTTTTAATATAATATACAGGGATACTTGTAAAAATTAAATTAATTTTTTGAAGAATTTGATTTTTTGGTGATTTAAAAGGCATAGGTATACCTATGAGTTTTTGCAATTTTTTAGGACATTTAATACTCAGAACTTATATTATATGTATTTATTATATTATACTGTATGCTTGTCCGCTGAGTACAAAACGTGATATCAGAAAAATATTTGAACGCTGCACAGGACGTGAGGTGATTTCAACAACCTGCTACACAAGATCTCGTGTACACGCATCTCGTATATCCATATAGATATACATATTTAAATAAAATACGATCTGAGGACTTGCACGCATGGTAAAATGTGCAATATATAAATTATAATGTGTATATAATTAATAGTCGTACGTCACGGGGGACGAGCACGTTTAACGACGAATTTATTTTTACAGTCCAAAGCCGTGATGGAGGTATGGATTTTCGCCAAGTCCCGATTACGTTGCTCGGGGCATTGGATGTAAAGCCGATAAACGCGCGAAAATTTTATAGACTTTTTTCGCATATTTTATACTCGTTCTCAGATTTTTGGCGTCGGATCGTACACGATGATGACCATATCGTTAATAATTGCGCGGACAGTATTTTATAACGACGACGAATCGATCCGCAAATTAGACGTCAGGGAACCTAAGCCGTAAATGATAGTGACGATAGCACGCAAAATCCAAATCCTAGTTCGCGTGCAATAACACGCGACATTACAACGATAATGACGATACAGCTAACCGATTTTCACTTGTATGAAATCCGTGTCGCGACGTAATACGGCACGTAGGCTCATTATCGCGTGGTTTTACTTTTTATCTAACCCGTTACGGGTGACTCGTATTTATCCGACCTCCGGCAAAATCTGCAACCACAATACGGTATCACGGCTGCAACTAAACACGCTGATGCACGTGCGCGTAATTGAAAATTGTGAAACGACGACAGCCGCTTGTCGATTCGCGGGATAATCCGCGTCATCATAACGCCCACGCATCGGTGCGTGACATTTATGATGCATTATTTTACTATGGATATTGGCGCGAATAGGACGGATTTACGCGAAGTCTTCCTATAATTCAATATTTAGTATTTGGTATGAAACATTTTTGTAGTTTTTAGAAAATATTACGGGCGACTCGTGGCTATGATTATAATAACATGATGACTTTACGTAGGTATACAGTGATTACACGCAAACCATGATTTTTGAGGACACGTCAAATTATTTATTTATTTTTTTTTTTTTTTGATTTTGCACACCCAAATGGTATTAAACTTGCAACTTTTATTCGAATTTTAATCGAACCGAACCGTCGAGCTTTACATATTCTGTATCTGTACTGAACTCGTAATATAATAAATAGGTATGTCGACCAAGGTATGTCAGCAAAAATATAATATTCGCCATAAAAATATTATTTCATATATTTATTTTTATTTAATTTTCGAACCTATCGAACCTAATTATTTTATAGGTATTTTGTTTAATCCCGATATTTTCAATTTTCATTTCATTTTTTAAATTGAATTATTCAAACGTCTCGAGTTTGATTCGATTCGGTTCACATATTATTGTATATCGTTGATAATAATATAATGTAAATAATATAATAATAGTACGTTTAGTTTTTTTCTTTATTTTTCAACAATAAACTCAATTATTTTGGTTACAGCGTAAAATACATATTATAATCTTACGTTGATCGTATTTCTTTTTTACGGATCTATTGCACATGTCGCGTGAGCACAATATTATAGTGTAATATTATGTTAATTTAATCCGCACACGTGCAGATTTCGTATAAATTAAATCATTTCATATTTGATTTAAGTTTAGTACCTACCTATATTATATATCCACACATACGAATATTACAAATCAACGAGTTTAAATGAAGTGTTAATTAACATTGTTGTAAGTATGAAAAATAAAATATTTAAAAAAATAATCATAATCAATAGCCAAATTCAGGTGTTTTGTTTGAAACAAATATAGTTCCTTAAAACATATCACTTTATGACTATTTAACGCATTTTTACCATATATAATATTATAAAAAAGCAAAAAAATTAAAAAAATTGGGACTTTTATATTTATAAATACTTTAAGTGAGTACGAAAATTGTTTGATTTATTTGCAAAAATGAGACGCGTTTTGAATCCAAATCGGAAATATAAAATCATAAATTTTCAATTACATATAATATATATTATATAATTTTTATAAACTTAAATCGTCGAGTTTTATTTATCCACAACTGTTATTTGTAGGCTAAGTTGTTATGTGGCTGACGCTGCAGGGTTCGTCAATAAATACAATGGTTAAAAAACACAAAAAAAAACCAAATATCGTAAGTATCTACGCATAAAAATAGATGACGGTAGTAATAATAATGATAATGATAATGATAATGACGAATAACGTATATATGGTGCACACATCATCGACGGACGGAAATCAGCAAGGTATAGGTACATACAAGGTATATATATATAATACATAATAATATATGATATCATCTCACATGTCACTGACGCATTATCTCGGATCTGTTTCGCTCGTTAGTCAGTCTCGCGTTTCATCGTTTATATACGCGACGACAACGAGGAGTGGGTTTAAATAAAAAAAAAAAGACTCCCTTCTTTTGATTCGCGTTCTATATAAATCTTCCGATTAGCGCGGACAACACGCAACAGATTACACACGACCCTCTGGGAAACTGAGTGCATTGTTGTACGGGCCGGCACCGCTGCGGTAAATGCGGGAGTTAAGTGAGCTGTATATACCTATGATATGTATTCGTAATTGCAGATGACGAGGGGTGCAATTGAAACCGCAAATCGTTTCATTCACGACACACACGCGCTATTGAGCACGAAATGAATTGGTCATAATATTTTCGTGCAGACCTCCTAAGTCCCTGCAGTGGTAAATAGGGAGGGGTCGAAGCGTAATAAAGGACACAGTAAATGAGGTTAATTCATCGTGTATAGGTACAAACGTATAATAATAATACGTATAAATCTATATAATCATTACGCGCGCGTATGGAAAAAAAAACTCTAAACCCCCGCAAATGTCGCCGCGCGATAAAATTAAAATATAATAGAATTTTATTCTCCATAATCCATTAATTGTGTGTCAGACAATATCTTGTTGATCAAGAGCCAACCAACCGTCAGGTCTCGGATCATACTGATAATTTAATGTTATTGAAGCATAATAAATAATTTTTTTTTAAATTTATCACGGAAAAAAATTTTATTTCTCAATGTACAATAAATGTTATAAGTACGAAACCCTCTCCCCAAACGACAACATTATATGTATAATTAGGCATAATACATTATTAAAATATTGTGTTCCTGTTTTTGTTATAAAATATGTATATATCTTGTTTAGTTGGTATTTAAGTATTCAAAAAATCCAATAATTATGCTTTGATGGTAAATTCTATGAGTTCTTATATGTTTGCAGTTATTTATTCTAACTGAATTAAAAAAATATTTTTATTAGTGACTTAATATATAAATTTGTATACACCACATAAAAACTTACCTAGACAGTTAAACAAGTTCCGGTTCAGAAGACCGTTCCCATAAATAAATAAGTATTTATAAGTATTTACGATATTTTTAAATTGGATGAACAGTATATCCGCTTACATATATGTATAATGGGTAGATGTTTATTATTTCTATGGTTAGATTAGTTAATTTGTTAGATTTTGTTCTCGTATTTATTTACCTAGAGACTTGATTTTTTAATATTCCTCTTAAAAACACATAATACTAAGATTAGGTTGAATATGTATTTTATTTATATAATACAGTTTCCAGTATTTTATTGACCTGAAAATGTTTTCTCAAATGTTTAAATTTATTGTTGTTTATAAGGATTACTTTTTACATAATACATGCATCTAACAATAATAACAATAATTTGTAATTAAAATATATATATATCTATATTTAGTTATTTTATATGAAACATTTTTACAACAAATATATTTTATTTGAAATTCTTTAGCATTTCTTCCACATAATAATAGCGGAAATTAACTGTCTAATAATAATATAAAAGGTATTACAAACGTTGAATAATAACATGGTATGCAATTTAATTTGAAGTACGTTTAACGCTATTAACGTAAAATGTATTCATTTATATTCGCATAAAAGTAATATTATTGTCATGCTTTTAAATGGTAATATGTATCATATAAATTACAACATTTATATAACTAAGTATTTAAGTAGTAGGTAAATATTTTTTCTAAAAAAAAGCTCAATAATTTTTAGCTCCAGTCTTACAGTCTAATAATATCTATAAAACTAGAAAACATAATTTAAAAATATTATAATCATAAATATCATAAATAAAGCTTAAGAAGTAATAACATAAAGTTATGACTTTATGAGTTCATAAGACTAAATTAGTAAAATATAAAAAACGATTATTACTTGTGCGATTATACAATATTTTTTTAGTTACATATGCATAAGTATAAATTAAATATCAAGATATTTATTATATAATAGAATAATATCATATTATTATGTAGCCAAAAAAAAATTAATTTTTTTGTTATAATTTTGAATTAAAAAGACAAGTATAATCAAGAAATATTAATTAAAAACAAATTTTTGTTCACTGAAACTAGTGCCACTATTTTGATTAATAGATGCTGGTTGTAAGCGTGGATGTATCAAGGTATGTTTATAATATTAATATAACTTTGTACAAATTTTTTTTTATATAAAACTCATCACATTAAATATCCACTAACGCATATTAATAACGGAGATAGTAAAGATATTAACACTAATGTTGATGTTACTGGAGAATTAGCTCCATTGTAAAATCCTCCATAAACTTGTAGATTAGCCGTTTCAATACTATGTTTACAGTAGTCCCCATCTAAATGAAAAAAAAATATAAATTTGAAATATTTTAATTTTTTTTTAAATTCTCAAGTAAATTAAAATAATATTAAGTAAAATTTATTGGCAAAAATCACAAGCCCATTACATTATATTACACAGTTTGTATTTGGCGTATATATAATATATAATATTATACACTATTGGCAATGTATTATTTTTTTGTTACCATATTCCAAGTTGTGCAAGGTTAACTGGTCGCTCATCTCGATTTTTTTTTATATACTCATTAAAGTTAAGTCATTAAGTACCAGTATACTCAAATAATATATGGTCAAAAACATCTCCAGTTGAACCAATATTATAACTATTTACATGTTAAAAAAACCATTTGGCCACGTTTCAAATATTTTCAGAGTATAACATATCTCCCAATAGGATGAATCCTTTACTCATTAATTTATTTATGATGTTATGTGTTTTAGGTTATAATTCACATAACTATCATAAGTATTATATACATTTAAATTTAATAGAATATTAATATTTATGTTTAATTATTATATTGAGACATACCGTAATTCCAGCCTATGAACTGTCCTGTCCTGAGATTTTCATTTCGTAACCATTCTTCAAGTGGTTGGAAAAATTCTCTTAGAGCTGAACCGTCGAGTCTATTTTCACCAATTGCTAGAGATAATGTATCCCTCCAGTTTTCCGATGATCCGGATTCCATTATTTTTCTATAATATAAAAATATGATCGTTGAAATTTAAAATAAAATATAATGTTAAATAATTGAAAAATTGATACTTTTTTTTATAAAGTAGAATTTTACTATTAGAGATTGGTATAATTTAATGGTATATAAAAAAAAAAAAAAAAAATAATAGTAATATACAATTCCGAGTCTTAGTGTTGCGCGGAACGGGTTGCAGAAAGTCGTTGGGACTCTAACAAAAAAAAAAAATTGCTTACTTCGATCGCTTTATTTTTATTTATACAGCTTTAATTTAATCTATTTTAAATATTAATATATAAAATAAAATAGTTCAATTTATTATTATATAAAGTTATTAATAAACAAAATATATAGGTATAATAAAGTTATACATCACATATTTGAAATATTATTAAAATAATTCGGATAAGTTTCTCAGATGTACAAGTAAGTTATAGTATAGTATAATAGGTTTTACATGAACCTCGTCAATGAGTATAAATCACTGTAATGGATGTATTAAATTTGAATTCAGTAATAAATCAGTGATCAACTTTTCTTAACGAAGAACGTGTGTTAGTTTTTATGAATTAGGATATTCAACAATTAATTTATATTGTAAACTATTAATTATTCATTTTTTTATTAGTATTACGGTATATTGATCTAATTGTTGGTCAAAATTCACATTAATCTATTAATTATTATAATATAGGTTATCGAACAATAAAATTATACTTTATTTATATACACGTTTTAAGATCATTTTATTAAATTAGTTTGCAAAGATAAATTTCATTTATAAATCGTATGAATTTACTTGTTGATTAGTTTTCTTGAAGCCTTTAAGGTGTAAGAATTTTGATTTTCTAAATGATAAAGTTTGTTTTTGAATAATAATAATAAAATACTTAATACAATTAATTTTCTCAAAAATTGTTATTGCTTAAATATTTTAGTTTTCCATAATTTGTTTTTAGTTTTTTCCAATTAATTTCAAAATTACTGAGAATTTTTTATGTAGATATATAATATTTTAAAACTAATACGTTTATCTCTCAGCTCTGAATCTATAAAAGGTGACATTTTAAAATAGTTCTTCCTTTTTGCAACCGTACCTTCTTAATATCACAATATACTATATAATTTGTTTTACGTTGTAGATGTCCTTCATTCTCTTTCTTTCTCAATATTTTATATTGCAATGTCATCAAGTTTGCCAAAATTTGCCTGATAAAATGTGTTTAAAATAATTTGTTTACTAACTTTATTTATGAAAATATCACTAGACTCTTGTTTTTATGGCATTATTATAGGTACATTTGACAACTCCTGCGGTTATATAACGTAATAAGTAAAAAAAAATAGCTCACACTAAATATAAAGATATAAATAGTCAATAGATGATATTATATTTAATAATTTCCAATTGCAGTTACGATGATTTATAATTTACAACTTAGGTACAGTGTTCTGTAATTTTGTTAAAAGAAAAAAAAATAAAACAATTAAGTAAACCTTTCAAGGAAACGTCCTTATATGTATAAAATAATATAATGTACCGCAATAATATGATGGTCAAACGCGGTCGATCTTGGTCGCCGCCGAATATTAAGTATGATAAATCGTTCTATCATATAGCACCACGTCATTATATTATTATATTGTGAGCTTTATAGAATGTGGAAAAAATCGATATATCGCATAAGTCAGTGATATATCTATATAAATTATAAGTACACATCTCGCACTTGTTATAACGATGTATGATACAATCGTATCAGCCAGCTTTAATTTCCGTTCATATATCGCAATTTAAAAGTATGTATATATTATGTGTAATAATATAATATATACTGAATAATAATATGTATGTCACATACGCGCATTTCGGCCGCTGTCAAGAATATTATTATTATTGTAATTATTATGAAGTAAAAAACGATCGCAAACGACCTCGTTACATCATCACAATAATTATTAACAACCCGTTAAACGTTTTCCGTTGATAAATACACACATTATAGTTATACCTGTATGGTGTATAGTGCATATATGCACGTACGTCTTGCGCGGAGTACAGACCTATTCTCTACGATTATTATTTATTATTATTGTAACACTCTCCGTATTTTAGTCCTCTACAGGAAATACGTCTACCGAGAGTTTCACTTTTTTGTGTTCCCGCCGACAAAATACTTATTGCACCATTACAAGTATACAGTAGCGTACACTGTACAGCGTTTAACATGAGAGTACCAGCTGCTACAGTCGCATGACAAAATTCAACACGCCGAGCGCAGACCGGACGTCCGGACGTGGTGTTAGATAATAATAACGATAATAATAACAATATTATTGTCGCAGCGGCGGTCGACATATAACTGTGGCATCTTCTACCTATATAATGATATGATATTGCAAAAACGTTTCAGAAAGCCCGGAGGTGCGGTTGACGTGATGCGAGAGGAAGATACAGTACCTATACATGACACTATTTACATACATATCTACAATAATTCAACATTATGTAATTCGGTGTATCTATTTATGAAATTTTAATTTAATTTATAAATAATTGAATCGATCAAATTTATTTCATAAGCCCATTTATAAAAAGGCGATGCTTATTCGACAGGATAAAACATTTTTTTACTGGTTTTAAGGCTTTGATTACTGTTTAGTTACACTTAAAAAATAGATATTGCCAATTTTTAAATTTTTGAAGATTATGATAAAATCGTTAAAACTATAAATGGTAAATATTTATATAGACTCTTGAATAATTAATGAAACGTAGGCTTCGGATAGTATCACATAACAACTAATTTCAATATATCGCAATAATTTGCATATCATGAACATAATGACATAATTGTATGATATTTTTTTGTTCAATTTTAACAACACACTTATTTTGCCATTTAAATTATTGTAAAAAATAAATTGAACTAAGTATTTAAAAGTTTTAAATTTAATTTTAACTTTTTGTTGTAACAATCAAATATTATTTAGAGTATTTAACCAAAAATATAATATATTATTTGATAAGTTGCGATTTTTCAGTTGAAGGTAATTGGTTATTTTAAAATATCGGTTTGGCGTACACAATATAGATAAATAATGTTATTTATTTACTAAGTTAAGTTACTCAAATATAGTTTTTTGGTATAATTATTCATAATTCATTATACTCTGACCTTAAATTATACACATCTTATTCCGCCATCCATTTATTTTAATTGTATAATATAATATTATTCTGTAAAATTTTAATAAAATGTTACGATTCATATTTCACATAAATATTATTAGGTATATTATTATTATCACATAGTAGTCGTCCTTTCTTCAGAGCTATTTACGTCTGCACTGCGAGTATTACAATCGAATAGATTTCGTGGTAGCTCCCGAGTTCATATCAAGAGGATGTCACACCTATATCTGTTGTAGATACCTGCATTAGTGTCCTACCCTTATGAACTCATAGAAAATCAAAATTTACGTCATTAACGTTCTATAGTTATTTTGTGTTTTTATCATCTTTAATATTAAAGTGAAAACACCTATTATCAAACTTAAATGTAACGTGTATGTCTTTATTATGAGTACGTTAAATATTTGTATTTAAAAAGTCTCCTCTCACATACATAAAAAAAAAGAACCCAATTTATGTTCTTAAATTTAAGTTTATTAATTGGACAATTTACTCTGATTTTAAATCTAATAACACGAAATCGATTCTGCTAAACGCAAACTGGCCATGTTGTGCATTTATAGTATAGAGACAATACATGTGCTGATATAACTTCTCAATGAACGTTATGTTCTATTAATAATATTTTGTCGGTAGAATATTATTATATCGACTCGATTTAAAAGCCAAGGACGAAAACTATAACTCTGAACGCGGACGACGAGCAAAGACCAAGTCCACGAATGACATTGAACGATGAGTTTAAAATATATTTTAAATAGTATATTATACTATCATTACTATTATTATTATTATTGTTGTCGTCGTTGTTATTGTGCCGCGGCAGTAAACACCACTGCACATGAATTGCGTCCCAAAATCCCTTTTTCACATGAATTGCGTCCCAAAGATATTTAACGACTACACGAATTGCGTCCCGACCATATTTAACGACTACACGAATTGCGTCCCGACCATATTTAACGATTGCACGAATTGCGTCCCAACTTAAAAACATTATTTTCCTTCCCATTTCATACAGACTTAGGACTGTCGATAGCAAATTATGACTACCGGTAGGTTAAAAATATCGATTTTTATCGTTGGTATGCAATTAGAAGTAAGTAAAATGAAAATGTGTAGGTTTAAATTATAAGAATGTCATATATAATAATTTAAATAAACAATAATAAAAAAAAATTATAAATATAAAATTAAAAAACTGGTAAAAACTTGAATGATACCTTCTTAATATAATCAAGGCGGGTTAATTGTCCACTTTCATATTTTGCCATGTTTTGTCTTAAATAATCTTCTTTTTCACATACCATCATACGTCTGTTTTTAATTACATGAATACTTCGTTGTTTAATATAAGTTTCTTTTTGTACATTTTTTAAAACATCTATAAATTGGAATATATTTGGGTGTGCTGAGTAAAACATACTATTAAACTTGGAGTGGAAGGCTTCACAACTATTCGTAGTTCGAATTATAGAACATGAATACATTGCCCACACAGAAGGCGGAAAGTCACAATCAGGCTTAATGTATGTATTTAATATATAATCGGAGAATTGCTGTACTTTTTCATCTTCGGGTAAAATTGATACAATATCGTCAGTAAAACAATCCTCCACTTCATCTGGCTTTAAAAATGGGATATACAATGTTCATATAGTCGTTTAAACAAAACCGGACGCAATTCATGTAGTAGTTTAGATAAGGCCGGACGCAAATCGTGTAGTCGTTTAGATTAAGACGGACGCAATTCGTGTAGTCGTTTAGATTAAGACGGACGCAATTCGTGTACCCACTTATCAATTTTTTTATTTCGGGACGCAATTCGTGTGTAGCCGTAAACACGAACAATACGGCGATCTACGACAATATATATTATTCACGTATATTATGTATTATGTAAATTGTATATCATGCGGCGTCGTATGGCACTCTATTCCATGTCGTAAAAAGAAGAGACGGAAATTAATGACAATCGGCTGGACGGTGGCGGCTGCGGGTAAACGCGCGTATAATGTGAACGTTTCACTGGAAAATTGACGTTTGAATAGACCGCACCAAATATAATAAAATATTTTAAAACATGATATATCTACACGAACAACTGCTCCGTTACATAACGCAGTGTAGTTATATAGTTATAACTACGTATAGATACTACACGGCGATCGATTTCGCCAATATTATAATCTAATGATATCCAACAAAATCATATTTCCCACATCACTCACTTGATTATGGCGCCCGCCTCCTTGCTCCGGTAAATGTCGCATTTGTGTAGCAATTTGTTGGGATCATTGGGCCTGTACTGACCGGACGCTAAGCACATCGCCTTGTGGATCTGGAACTGCAGAACCGTTCCGAAATAATACCTAAACAAACATTGATTTATTATTGTGTTAACGGATACGGCACAGTGCATAAAAACATCATAATCGTTTCGGTAAACAAAATCGCCAAAAGATAGCAATAATAATAATAATAATAATAAAAAATGTTATTATATAAGCAACGTGTTTTTTTTTTTGTTTTTTTGTTTTAAGGCTGGTTATAGAGAAGAGATAAGGCGTTCGCGTGTAAAGGTGTAATATAGTATTTTTGTTCCAAACTCGTTTACTGTAACTCGTCGTCGAGCGAATTTAAAATAATATTATTAACGTGTAAAGAAAAAAAAAATACTCGTTTTATTATGGTTGAGTTTATGTAATGGAC
This sequence comes from Melanaphis sacchari, assembly GCF_002803265.2. NCBI lineage: Eukaryota > Metazoa > Arthropoda > Insecta > Hemiptera > Aphididae > Melanaphis > Melanaphis sacchari. The sequence continues at coordinate 157,526 of NW_020270431.1, read as the reverse complement.
AAATATTGTTGAAGACTAAAATAGCATCGCCAAGTCTGAAAGAATTTATTTTCTAAGTGCAAATGTCAACGACCCACCCCATATTGGGTAGTTGAATTTTCAAATTCAAGGTTAAAATGGTATATATTTTCTTCTTTTTAAATAACAAGCCTATTTGCAAAATAAAAACGTCTTTAAAAATTTCGAATAATATTCAAATTTTATGTAATTTTAATGAGTTGAATATTTTTAAACAATTTAAAAACAGGTTTATTTTTTTGTCAACAATATAAAAACAATGACTGCAAAATTCTCAAATAATAAAATACCTAATCTACAGAAATTTTAAATTTTTTCTTAATTTCTATAGCTTATTTGAAAATTGAAATTTTATAATTTAACTAAAACGTGTCTAATATGTATATTAACATATCTATAAATGAATAGAATATTTTGTGCCTAAGCATCTTGGATTTTAAATTTATCTTTTTAATTATAAGAAGAATTATGAAAAATCTACATTATAATTTTTCTATAGACGGCATTTATTAGCTATTTATTAATTATACATGGAATAGGTAATATCATAAAAAAAACCACATGCCAATCAAATTCTTACCATATATACGAGGTCAAAATTAATAATATGATGCTTAATGATTAAATTGAAATATTTTCCTCTTAAAAAACAACGCATATATTAAATAAAAATTAAATTAAATTAAATTTTAATAATTTGTTTATTGGCCAGATTGGTTACAACTGTTATAAGTAAGGAGTTACTTAATATTGATTTTGATTGACGTAAAAGAAAATAATTATCATATTATTTCATATCAAAAAAATCATTGCCTACTTTGAGTATTAGCGCAGTGTCTGAGTATTTATTTTTTGATACGAGAGGTGAAAAACACTTATTAAATTTTCCAATGAAAGTTAACAATAATGTTATTATTATTATATCGGTCGTAGAACCAATAGGTATATTGTCAAACTGTTGACACGTAGTAGTAATAACAATACCTTTATACACATAATTTTATTTTATGTTTACGTTCAAACGCTATTACACAATTTAACTATACAACGAAAATTGGTTTTATTATTTAATTTTTTTTTTTTTTTATATAAAAATATATAGTACATACATAATAATATAATATAATATAAAGTTATCAACAGAACGAATAAAATAAATTATATACGCAACTACAGTAGTAAACATGTTATAATCTATATCGTGCTATGTGATTACCCAAACACTTTTGTTCAAAATTATCGTGATGATTTTTTTTTTACTTTCCCCCGATTTTATATATGAGATATTATATTTGTTTTGATTTTATTAGGTGTTATTATATGTAAATTATATTTGACTAAAGCGCTCCAAAATCGTAATATTAAGCAAAACCAAATGATTTATAATTTATATTTTAAACCAACAAGATTGCAAACCAAAACATACCGTTTTAGGTGGTATAGGTATACCACCTATACTCTAAAAAAAAATACTATAGGTAAAAACTTATATGTATTATTACTTTTAATTCCGAACTTGTATTTTGTAATAGAATTTAGCTTTAGGTACATACAAACATTTCAGTAATTTATAATCCACAAATTATATTTTTTTATTTTGTTTTGTTTAACTTAATAATTTTAATTATAATACTATCTTTATATCAAGTACAAAAAAAAAAACAAAAAAAAAAAACGTAACAGCAACAAATATATTTTTTAAATTTAGTAGCAAATAATAAACTGTAATAAAACATCAACTTTTCGTTTACACCTAATAGACAAATGATTCAGAAAACAGGAACAAAATAGAAGTCATTTGATGTTTACCGTTCTTTATGCGGACACGAAAATGTATCCAAAAATATAAATAATGTATTACTAACTTAGATAATGTCACAGTAATGTTTTCATTTTGTCTCCTATTTATCATAGATTTATTTTAAAATAGAAATTTACTATTTTTTTGTCTGAGTGTAAGTCTAATGAGTATTACACTAATAGTAAATGTAACTACGTGTATAGTGAAATTGTATTTAATTCTATATATTCCAAATGTATTGCTTATAATCTATAAACAAGTTCAGTTTAACTTGACTTTTAAAATAATAAAAAGTAAAGCCTTTTATTTTACAGTTACAATTATTTTATTTTAGAACAAAATATAATTATTCTTATTAATTTTTTTCATTTAATGAATTAAATACGTTTAAAATTACTATTATACAAGAAATGCTTATAAATGATGCTTAAGATAAAAAGAAATGTATTACTGTAGAATTTGGAATAAATAGTTTTTAAGTGCCCTTCTTAAATACTCAATCAGCAGATTAAAGGATATATTATACAAAAATATTTAAATCTATCTAGTTTTTTAATTTTAAAAATATATAGGTACCTACTATACCAAACAACAAAATATTTTGTAGGATTACATTAGAGTTATACATTTTTAAAAAGTAATATTTAACACACATGGCTTCTATAATATTATTGTACTTGTAATTTAAATAAAAACTAAATTCATAGCAATAATTATTATGGCTTATGAAGTATGAACAAAAATGAAGAGGATTATTGTTTTTACATCAGCTAATTGTATAACTATAGCTAGTATAAAATAACTCAAACAAGTTTGACAGAAGAAAAATACAATATTATGTGACAGTTATTTGTTTAAAATAAATATTAATGAGATAATCGAATTACCCGAATGAATATAGTCAAAAAATAAACATAATGTGAATTAATCTATAGTTTACATAATTTGTGGAAATGATTTGGGTCAACAACTATGAAGTTTTAAAGAAAAAAACACTTTTTTCTCTTTTTTTTATACCAAACAAATAAGCCGGTTTTTGGGACATATTAATATGTTTAGTTAATCATTTACATTAATAGGCTTAAACTACTGTTCATCCAAGGCTAAGATAATTGTCACATCTATAATATATATTTAAAAAACAAATAATTTACAGTTAAATTTAATTTTAAAATAACTGTGTATCATTGCGTTGAATAATCATTGAATGAATTACAATTGATAGTAGATTATATTTCGTACATTGAAGATATCAATTGTAGATGTCATATTATTATGGCTGATCAAATACGTACGAAAAAACACTAAAATTCTGTGTGGATGTTGATCTAACTAGCATAATATGATGTAAATAGAGACTAGAGAGAGGCTGTGAAATGAGGTAGACATAATACGATATTAATAATTTTTATCATTAATTACACACATCAAACGTATAATTTTTAAATATTTTAATGTAAAATAAAGTATTAGTTATTATTTATAATTTATAACATTTAATAGTCATAAACAATGTATTTGTTTTTAATTATTTCAGTCCATTATATTATATTAATTTTATAAAGCACTGGTACAATTTTTACTTAATATTATGAAAAATATAATAATTAACTAGATTTATATTAACGTTAATATAATATATTAGTGCACAGCTACACATTGTATCTGCCCAATAATATATGTGTGTGTGTGTGTGTGTGTGTGTGTACTCCATACCAATAACAATAATGAATAAAACCGATTCAAAACACACCTATTCGTGCGTTAAAATTGTAATATTACATATTGTAATGTATTTTATTTACACACTGTTATGTATCGTATTTCTATACAAAACCACACCACATTATATGTCGTACATCTATAATAATTTAATACGTAACTCGATGACGTACAGTTAAGCAATTTTTATTAAATGGCAAAAAATTAAATAATCAAATAAATTGATTTCATAAATCTATTCAAACAACCTCGATACTTATTATATTTTATCTTCTGACAAAATAATAACACGTGTGTTTTTTTTTAAATTCCTTTTATTTGCGTTTGAATTAAAAAGTTTTATTTTTCGAAAAAAAATCGTATACGTATTAACTATAGTGAACACGCTTTAAAGCAATCATTTTTTAACAATGAATATCAATGTATCATATTAAATTTTATTGATAAATATGAACTATATGAATTATAATAATAATATTATGAACAGTATAACAGTTTGTTGGGATTTTTATTTGAATATATTATATTAATGATTTTTATCATTCATACTTATAATAGTAAACTTTAAGGGGGATAAAATATTTTCCTCTTAAACTTTCTAATTTCCCAGCTGAAAAGTGCTGCGGACATACAAATACACACTATTTATGATGACATTTAAATCAATCAAATAATTAATTGACATATATGTTAAAATATTTAAAATTTACTTTAACACATTAAAGGCGAAAAATAAACTGACACGTATAGTAAGAAAACCACATAACATGGACAAATAATTTCAAATACATAATTTTATTTTGTAAATTGTAATTTGTAGTTAATTTTTATACTTATTACTATTATTAAAAGACACTCATCTGAACAATATTATACTCTACAACTGCCCATAGAGATATTTTATTTTATGATTGATTATTTACGAGTAAAATAATAGCATATACTAATCTAAGGATAAAACTTGTGCAACACTATAATACTATAATATAACTTATTTACTTATAATATACCATTATTATAACCTAGTGTAAAAATACTTCATAGTAGATAATGTTATGACCCAAGTAATGATAAATATTGTTTTAGTATTTCCGATCCGAAATGCGAGAAATAATTTTTAATAGTACGTACGTATAATAAAAAGTATGGAAATCGTATAATTGAGTATCCGCCATAAGTCATCAAGACGTCTTTCAAAACATTCAGTACGATTAGTTATAATAATATATGACAAACGTTAAAATAGTTTTTATTATTTGACGATAAATGGACGGGTTTTCATGTATTTAATTATTTTAATATGATAAAAATGCAAAACGTTTGCCAAACAAAAGAGTATTGCACAGCAGGGAGAAACCGGTTTTGAAGAGCGAAATTCGGTTTTTTTCTTGATACACCTCGCGGTCCAGAGGAAATTGTAGAAGAAGAAAACATAATAGAAATATGAATGTTAAAATGAAATAGCTGAGAAATCGTTCAAATGTGTACCTATATAATGTAAACAATTTTAAACGATTAAACACCAACTTCCTTCGACTATACCATAACAATAATAATTAAATATTCATTTTTGAACTTAAATTCAAATAAACTATTTTAATTAATTATATTATATTAAGTATGATTTAACTATTTTATAATTATAAGAAATTATTAGTTAGGCAAATATCCTTGTATCTTAAAATAAATTTAACATATTTTTGAATTATTAAAAAAAAAAAAAAAAAAAAAACTTTAAATTTAATTTTAAAAAATATTATTATGGTAAATATATTACAAAATAGGTAATCAAATAAATAATAAAGACTGGATTAGTCGGACATTGTTGCATCGAAATTATGTAATATATGATCAATGAATGTATGTTATGAAATTATTATAATAATTTAAAACTCAACACAAAATTATGAAATGAATAAAAAATAAAAGGTTTCAAAATTACAATTTCTAAGTTTAATACGAACATTAAGTATATATACAATCATTCGTAACATGTGTACAATGTATAATAAAAAACCTATCAAAATTTAAAAAAAAAAAATTAGTGGTAGGTAGTAATAATTGTCATATTATGGTAATAATTCTGTGACCATATGTTATTACATACAAATTGGATATGATACAAATTAAGTCAATACAGGGTCATGGGTTATGAAAGAGGAAAAATAGAAAATTATTTGTAAACTTGATGAAAAATTAACTTACAAATTAAAATAAATTTTTATACCAATAGTAATTGATCTAGTAATCATTGATTTAAACATTAAGTAAATATTTCAAATGTATTGTCACACATTGCGTGAATTATTTTATACTAATTTATTTACATAAAATTGTAAAGAATATATCAACTATAATTAACTTAAAAATATTATATAATAAATGTAAAATGTGACTAATTAAATGTTTAAGAATTTTACTAAAAGTATTCAAATTTTATTAATTAATTTATTTATATCTATAAATTATGTATTTTATTTCACATCATTATAATTAATATAATACACGAATTGTATAGAATATATTGATATTTAAACAAATATGTAATTACATTTATTTTTATATTTTTTAAATGTATCAAATGGTATTTTAAGTATCAAAGTGTAGGCATGTAGTACAAATGTACCTATAACCCTCGGCGTCTAACAGACGTTATCAGTTTCTTAGTCAATAATAAATATTATTATAATAATGCAATAAATTATGAAATAAAAATCAGATTTTGTTTTTTGTTTTTAGAAAATTAAAACTGTGAAAAATTAAATAAGCATGATAGGTTATTGTAAAAATTTAAAGTTAAAAACGTTACAAAAATACTAAACAATATAGAGTAAAGAATTACTTTTTATAAATAAATCATAAACGTTTTTAATACATTCGTTAATCGTTTTATGATTTCATTAATTTTATACTCAAAAAAATATAATTTCTATTATTAAATATATATATAAAAAAATAATACTTTGACTCATCCTTTTAATTAAATTATTTTCATAATTATTTAAGTAGGTATAACTATATAGGTAATTACAATAAAGCATATATTCACAGAGTTTATTGGTTTTTAATATAAAATATTATTTACTTACATTTATATGTCTATATCTATTATTTCATTATTATTTATCATCATAATTTGTTTTCCCGCCAAAAATATATTTTAAAAACCATTTTATTATTATGATTTGATTGGGTATAAACTAGCTCATTAAAGTAATTATTAAATACCCAAACCTGAGGAAAATTAAAGAGATAATTATTTCCTTTAATTATTATCTTATATGATTTAAGAAGAAGGAAAATAAAATTAATCGACAATTTCTCTAATTAATAGTTTTAATAACTCAATAATAATAAGTTTTTTATGAAAATATACTTTTCTTTATTTTAAATCATTATTACTCTTCAATATCTCTTGAAAACTAAAAATATATCAATTACATTATTTATATTATTTATATTATACACATAATTACATATACATACAGATAATTTATAAGGATATCAAAGAATAGCAGTTATATTATTAATTGATTTTCTTTTTAACTAAACATACAAGCAACATTTTTATGCATTTTGTATAATACTTCATACTAATAAACTAATAACCTAACCGCATACGATTATTATTAATACTATTTGTTATATTGATTATTCGATTATTAGAATTAGGCAGTATATTGGAAACTTAAAAACATGTTGGCATATGAAACTATAATCTATAAAGTAGGTATACTATTTATTTAATACACCTACAGAACTCGACCGGTTTTTATGCAATTTTGTTATACACTTAATTTTAATCGTACTATTTCGACGTGGGTTTGGAATAATATAACAACTTATCAAAATAAATAATATGTAATATGAACTTTTGCCTTGGCCAAGTTAACTCTGTGACTATTAAAATTTCGTTTTTAAATATTTTAAAGTTTAAATCATAAATTTTTAAACATTAAATCAAATTATCAAAAAAACAATTATAATCATGTATACAAATTGATGTAAAATTAAGTCTATATTAAAAGAGTATGTTGAACATTATTATTCAGTTTTCATATTTATTACACATACCATTAAAAATTAATTGTTAGTTTAAACCAGGGACCTCTAATGTATGGTTAACTGGCAGCATTTAAACTGCACAAAAAAACTCATCTAGCCCTCTGAATAAGGATTAATAATTTAAAAATATAAATATTACCCAAAATGGATATTGTGTACATTCCTCAGTCGCTTATTGCACGTGTAAAGTTTTATCACCAGGGTTGTAATTTTATATAAATTTTAAAATAAACAAATGACATAAGTTTATTAGTTTTTAATTAATTGAAATCTTTTAATTTTTTCATATGGTTTTCGAAAATAAAGCTTAGTTATTCCTTATCTAAACTATCCAGAAAAATATTTTGGTAAAATTAATGCTATAAAAAATAATGTAGGATTTTGTTGATTTAATAATTTATAGCTTTTATATTAATTTAAGACGAATAGAAATATGAAATTTAATTTAACATTTCTGACACCAAAAAAACAGTAATATGTTTAAAAAACTAAACATTTATGTTTTTCATACAGATATGTTATTTACATATTAAAACAAAATGAAACCTAAAAGATAACTGAATATTATTATATCGAAAAATACTTTATTTACATTATTTAAAAATCAATAAATATAATAAATAATATAAATTAGAGACAAAAAATAACTTACGTATAAATACTACATTTAAAAAAAATTTTAACTGACAAAATGTAGTTATATAATGCATAAGAAATGTTCAACATTTAACCTAAAGTCAATTAAACATAATGTTCCTTTAGTAGGAACGTATTCTAAAATATTTTAAAAATGAGGGAGTAAACACAATATTGTTAAAAGTGCGAATTAAATGAGAATACGTTGCAAGGTACCCGGTGTGTGAAAGGGGATATGGATGTAGTGTTCGAAGGTCGACGAGGCCACCGATCCTTCGGAGTCCATAGTTGTGCACCCTTGACTTAGCGTAAATAACCGGTTTGCAGTACGAGATGAGCGACAAAACGCGAAAAAATAGATTTATAAATATATATATAAAAAAAAATCATAATAAAAAATACTGATAAAACAGCAGTTTAACTGAGATCGACAATTTATTAGTGGGAGGAGCAAGCCGCGTTAGAGTTCGAAAAAAATTCTCCCATCCCGGATTACTGGTTTTCGACAGTAATTTTGCTGGATACAGTCCAAGAAGAAGCGCAGATATATATAGTAAAAGCTGATGTTCAACAAAGTATCCAGTCAATCAGTCGCTGGATTGAAGAGAACCAACAACAAGCATGGCTCCACGTGCTATGGTGAGATTGAACATACATACTATTATTTCTTATAATTCCATTCTTATAGTACCAACATTTCTATTTTAATAAAATTATTTTTTTTTAAATTATTATTTTTCCAATATATAAAATACGATCTTCAATTTTTATATTAAATTTTTGTGATTGATAAACTAAATCATTAATTGTTAGAATTTAATAAATATTTCCAATTCTTATAGATACATAGATTTAATATAAATGTCTATAATTTTATATTTTTATTTTTATTTTAAATTTTATTAAATTATTGAGCAAAATATTTAATTAATTAGGTATTTATTTTAAAATTAAAATAAATTTATTATCATGTGTATACATTATTGGTAATATAATTATTTATATAATAGAAACTTGTTAGCATTATAATATTTTAAATATTAATTTAACTGATAAATAAATAAATAAATAAATATATAATATATATATATATATATTCATATATAAAAAGGTCTAAATATATCTCAAATAAACATTATATTTCTGTAAATAATATTCTATTAGAATTTAGCTTTTTATAGTGTATACAAATATACAAATTTTGATTATAAGACATGTTTTTGGTTTATCAATATAATATAAAAATTAGTATTATCCATATTGACGAATTGTAATTAGAAAAAGTAGTTTGGTAAATTTTTTTTTCTTGTTTTATTAAATAAAAATATTATTATATCATAAGTTATATAATATCAGCTAATAATAATAAATTGTATTCTCAGCGCTATATTAATTATATTTGTACATATTATTGATTTATTTTAAACAAAAACGTTAATTGAGTATATTTTTATGTTTGTTATTTAATGAATTTATTTAATATTATAAATTAAATTAAAATATAAACTTTTAAATTCATTTAAATTATAATTTATAATGAAATAATATATTCTTACACTTTAGTACAATTTCCTTCTATCAAAAGATTAGATTTAAAGTAAAATCATCTGAAAAGTTGTGTCCTAGAACTTAATTAATTTTTAAATACTCAGAAAAAATGTTGTTGAAATTCTACCTGTTGAAATAATATTCTATTACAATATTTTGTTTTGATTTTTTAATAAAAGGTTTTTGAATTACATGAGCATAAACTGCTTATTAACTATCAAGAATTTACTTAGTATAATAAACAATTAATGTCATATTTCTTACAGTTATAATTAGTGAATTTAATATCAAAACACGATTTGATATATTAAATTACTATGAAATATTATAAAAAGGATAAAAACTAATAACAAATTAAATTAATTAAGAAATGGAAAACGTACTGTAAAGTATAAACTACTAGGGGTAAAAATAATATTTTATGCAACTATCATTGCGCTAAGTTAGTTTAAAAATATAATAATTATAACTAACTATAGGTATGTACTATTAAAATATTTTGATCCGATTAATATTTAAATAAAATTCGTATAATATTCTTAAAAGTAATTTATTTTTCAGTGATTTACCAATTAAATAATGATAATTAATTATTTATTTTGATTTAACCTATAAAAATAATAATAATATTATTTCAGATTCAAGCAGCTTTCCTAGGACTCCTAGTTGTGTCCACATTTGCTGAAAAACTCAATAGTAACGAGAAAACAGACTCCATTACTGGAAAAAGTATTGGTGGTTCTGCTTCCGAGAAGGCCAATTTCCCTTTCTCTAACCCATCTTCATTCTCATTCGGAACCAAGAGCTTTGGCCCATCAACCCCAGCTCCGTTCTTGTTTGACAGCTCGTTCTCAACAACCGCCGCACCTTTCAAGTCTGTTTCTTACAGTTCCACACCAGCTCCGTTCTCGTTCGACAGCTCGTTCTCAACGACTGCTGCACCTTTCAAGTCCATTTCTTACAGTTCCACACCAGCTCCGTTCGTATTCGGTAACTCTTTCGCGTCAAATGCTTACTCCGGCGCCGCTGCAGCTCAATCCTTCGACGCTGCTTCATTCGCTGGATCGTCCACACCAGCTCCCTTCTTCGATGGATCTTTCAGTTCATCTACTCCGGCAGCTTTAGTTGGATCATCTACCCCAGCACCTTTCTTGTCTGGTTCCGCTGTCTCTGGTGCCGCACTATCCGACGCAAGCTTTGCGTATTCTTCCACCCCCGCTTCAGTCTTATTGTCCGGAGCTTCACCAGTTGTGTCATCTACCCCAGAACCCGTCGTTCTGAACAGATCACCGGCTTTTGCTACATCATACGGTTCATACTACTCAGGAGCTTACGCCCCGTCGTACTCTCAAGGAACAATCGTCAAGTCTGACTCAGTTAGCCACGATGCAGTTGAAATACCAGCCGTTGCAAACGCTCCTGCACCTCATCACGAAGTTACCATCACTAAGGAAGTTCCAGTTCCTTACTACGTTCAAGTTGAAAAGCGAGTTCCATACCCCGTGTTGGTCCGCGTACCACACCCATACCCAGTTACAGTAGAAAAACATGTGCCATACGCCGTTAAAGTCAACGTAGACCGTCCAATTCACGTTCCTCGACCATACCCAGTAGAAATTGAAAAGAGAGTGCCATACCCAGTTGAAAAGCCAGTACCTTATGAAGTGAAAGTTCCAGTCGACAGACCATACCCAGTTCATGTTCCAGTTGAGAAACCCGTCCCATACGCAGTTGAAAAACCCGTCCCATACCCAGTAAGAGTAAATGTTGACAGGCCATACCCCGTGGAAAAACCAGTGCCATACCCATACCCCGTTGAAAAACCAGTGCCTTACCCAGTAGAAAAGGCTGTGCCATACCCAGTAGAAAAATTGGTACCATACGCAGTTGAAAAGAAGGTTCCATACCCAGTCAGGTACGATGTCCCAGTCAAAGTACCAGTTCCGGTGGAAGTCAAAGTTCCAGTATCTGTGGACAGACCAGTACCATACCCAGTAGAAAAGAAGGTTCCATACCCAGTTCAAGTTCCAGTTGAAGTCAAGGTCCCAGTTCCAGTTGCAGCCCCAGCTCAACGTTTCGCTACAGTCCACTACTACCAACAATCTCCCGTTGGTTTGGGATACGAATCCAGCCAAGCTTTTGCTGGTCAAGCTGGATACAAAGCTTTTGCCGCACAATATAACGACGGTGTACCTAACGTCTACTACAACACACCCTCAAATGCCGTTATTCTTAACAACCAAAACTTGAAAACACCAGAACAATTAGCTCTGACCGGTACCAAAGTCACATACGGCGCATCTGGATTAGCTCCAGCTTTTGACGGTGCTTCTGCATATAGTTTTTCATCTGGAAGCGCTCCAGCTTTTGGAAGTGCATTCTACAGTTCAACCCCAGCTTCTGGAAGTGCTCTGTTCAGCTCTACATCTAGCCCAATAACCTCATACAGCACGACTGCCAGCCCCGCTGGACTCTTCGGCTCAAACTTCGCCCAAGATGGTTTTAGTAGTACATCAGCTCCATTCAGTTTCGGCCAACAATCTTTCTTTGAATCATCAACACCTGCTCCATTCAGCTCTTTATCTGTTGGATCAACTGATGCATCGTCTTTATTCAAGTCAACTAACTTTGGATCCACCGGTCAAGAAGCAGTTGCCATTGGAGGTGCATCCATCAAGGCCCAAGATAAGGTAGAGTCAAAAACTGAAGACTCTAACGTTGTAAAGAAATAGATTTTCTATATTTTAATTAAAATTAAAATGTGTACATTCATTTTTTTAAAAAGCTACTAAATAATAGAACTATTTTCAAATTTATATATATATATATATATAGTTATGAATAATTTGACCACACATTTTATAAGTTAAGTATTCATTCACTTGTAAAATTATAAATAAATAAAATGCATTAAGTACCTCTATACAATGTATTTATTTCATATTTCACTAACTTCATTTTTGACGATAGCTATGTAAAAAGAAAACACAATATGGAGTGTATAATAAAGAAATGGCGCATAGAGAGAGGAAACTAGTCTTCTGATTACTAGCCAATACCACCAAAAAATTGTAGCATATCAACGTACAGACTAAGAGTTACTACCATAATATGGAGGGGAAATTGTAAACATTATTTTTTTGATATATTAAGAAAAACAGTATGAAATATAACATAGTCTGAATGTACACTAAGCATAATTAGACGTTCGTGAAAAGTCGATTTTTTTTTTTTTTTGAAGCAGTTTCAGTTCGCGTTAGCTGCAAATGTTTCTTTGATAATGTTTTTCTACAATCTAACTTGAAAAAAATACTGTGATAAAATATTTTACCAGTTATACTATTATTTTTTATAATACCAACGGGAATATTTTATCGTTCAATGGAAGTAAGTACATGTTATATTATTATAACTTCATTATACAAATATGAATGCATTTAATATAATTAAATACTTAAAAATGAAAATAATTAATTAATGCAAATGCTTAAATTCATTTGTTAGTTACGATTAATTTTACTAAGAATATTTGTTACAAAATTATCATGTAATAAAAAAAAAAAAAAACTAAACTTAAAAAATAAAATAAATATACTGATGTATAATAAATTATGTTCATAATTTAATTTACAATTAAAATGTTATACCAAATTAAACTATTTATGCAAGTAACCATTAAAAAAATATGAAATTTTTGAATTAATTTATTTTAATAATAAAAAAAGAAAAATGCAAAACTTAGATATACAAGTTTTTATGTTTTTTAAACGGCGAATAAACTAATATTACCAAGGTAGGTACATTATTTTTTTAAATATATGACTAGATTTCTAACTAACAATTAACATAAAACCATAAAGGTATAATAATTATTATATTAATTAAAAAACATTGTAATTACATTAAAAATTTATTAAGCTTATTGTTATTTATATCATCAAACAACAAGTTTAAATTAAATAGGATAAATAAATGCTTAAAAGTCAATATGTATAAGTATATTTTAAAATAAATAGTTAAATCAGCAAGTTGACCAAATTTTGGAAAAAAGTAAAATCGTAGAACATTTTAGTATTATTATTACTTATATGCAATAATCATAAAAAGGCATTTTATAAATATTTATGCACTAGTTTTGAACTTTATTTTTAATATGTATAAAGATTTCTCGTTTTTATCAAAAAATAACAAATTTAAATTATTATTAAACATATAAACTAATATTATCAGCTATCTATTAACTTATTAGTTAATAACGTCGTACCATAGAACGTTGAGAATCGGTTTGTTATAAAAATAGTTAGAAATTAATCAAAATATTTTGGAGATATCATTATCATATTGTATAGTTAATAATTATATTTGCCGAGCTAATAAGTATTAATTCCTACAAATAATATTTTATCAAATTATTACGACAAAATAACTAAAAAAGTAATTTTTTATTAAAATATACAATTTTATCAACATTTTAATTCAAATATTTTTAAATGTACATATAAAAATAAAAGTATCCCTTTGTATTCTAGCTGATAATTTTAAATAATTATACGTAATATTTATGGAAAACTTTAAATTCAATTTTCTAGTCTTACTTATTAAAATTTAAAATTTAATAAATTTTTATCTACAAAATAATTTAGAAGTATTCGTGGTTTAGACAAAATTAGTCATAATTTTAAAAACTTCAAACTCTTATACAAATTTTAGCTATGTATTTCAGTTGGTTTTTTTTTTAATTTCTGTAAGAACTGAGAATATTGTTTAAAATTATTAAATGTTTAAGTAAGAAATAAAAATCAAAATAGCAAATACTGATGAATAGCTTTGATTTATTAAAATAACTTTTTTAATTTAATTATTGTGTATATACAATCATAATTTAAGTAATAGTGAAATTTTTCAAATTTCAAGATTATTTTTTTAACTATAAAATATCATAAAATTGTTAGAATCTGTATTATTGTTATTAATATAACTCATAAAAGTTTACGATTTGTTATACTATTTTTTTTTTTTTAGTTACCAGTAAAAAAAAAATTGTAGAATCTGATAATTCATATTTAAGTTTTAGGTATAAATTAAAAATTCTATTCATTTTTAACAACAACAAATTTACTTATTTTTATGGTTTTGTCAAATTTCAAAAAATGTTAGCTTAAAATACTTATAAAAAAGTTGTAACAGTATGAATTTTAGATATTTTTAATTGTGGTAAGAACTATTGGTTGAGAATTTTGTATTAAATTTTAGTTTTATAATTAAAAATTCTTTTCAGCATAAATTGAAAAATATTTATAAACAACTCTAAAACAAAATATTTAAAAAAAAATTATGCTATGCTTAAAAATTAAAATATAATAATGTAGATAGTTGGAGATCAACTCAAGTTTTTACAGTAATCAATATTTTAATTACACTAATAAAACTAAATTTATTTCATTGTTGAAGATTAAATTTAGTAACTCAGAAACTGTTTATTTAAATTACGATTTATATACATCAAAATATAAAAAAAAATGCATTTGTTTAAAAAATCTACAGTACAAAAGAGTACTTATATTATATATAAAAATAAAGTTGGTACTACAGAAATAATCTAAGTATTTGAAAATGATAAAGTATGAAGAATATATTATAAGTTATGTACTCTTATAGGTATATGTTACATAGTTTATATAAGTATTTATTAATAGGAAGTAGATATTTTTAAATAATTATAAATCCTCCCTCCGAAAAATCAAATTAAAACATTATTAAAGGTTAAACAATTTTAATATATATTCTATATTTTGTATGTTTTAGGTAAATAAATTATAGATTTTTACAATTTTTCATATAATTAAAGTTATTTAAATTTTAAAAACTGTTTTAAATTATTTTTAATAATAGAGCAAATAAATTATGTTTTATTAAAACTTTAATTCATATAAATCGAAATTCGAACGATTTTATTATTAATCTTTATTTACAAAAATGTAGTTTACGTGAAGGATAAGATACAAGTGTAGCTCTAGAACGGTTTCTATTATAAATAGACAATAATTAAAAATAAAAACAATTTATTTAATAATTCATATCAATAATTATAATTTTCAAATTAAATCATTATATCTCTAAACCTTTTACGTGGAATATTAATCTATTTTATTCAGTTTTAAATAAATATTATGTGAACAAGAATAATGTTCTCGAAAATAATACAATATTTTATGTTAAAAAAAAAAAAAAAAAAACTATGTTCTACATTAATTCATAATATGATTAACGTGATAATATGTGGGGCCGTGTTTACAAGGTTGATCTTCCCTTGGATCTATAACTAACATGAATATATAGTCTATTCGGTCCACAGAAATTTGAAATTCTAACTATTTTAACGAATTCATAAATGATTAAAAATAAAAATAAATTTTGTCTAGAAATTACAAAACACACACGTACAATCCAGCACAATTTTAAATCTTAAATTCTCTGATGTTATACAAAACGTATTTTTAATTGTGAACAGTTTTATAAACAAATATGGACGATTCAAATTATTTAATATTATTATTGATATACATTTGATTTTAGTTTATTTTAATACACTCAAATCCTTCACTGTTATATAATATAAATGTGTGTACTATGTATACTCTACAGCATGTCGGATAATGTAAGGTAAAAATTGTAGAATATAATTTTCAAGTAAATAATATATTTCTATGAAATAACAAGAATAAAGAAATTGTTTATAAAAAACTTAATATTTAAATATTATATTATTGTAAATATAAAAATAATCAAACAATGTTTTTTTTTTACAGAAACAAAAATGGTTATTTTTAACGTTATTATTGACTTATGCATTAGCCGAACACAGCACAAAATCATCTAATAGAAAACAAATCGACAACACAGAAGACTCTACAGAATCAAAACCTCCAGAAAAACGAGGCTTAGAAAATGTACTTGGATATGGCCGAGGAACTAATTCACACTCATCGCCAGAAAATTCAGGCTATTCGGGGTTTCCATTTAGGAATAATCATGGTCGAGATGGAAATGAAGAGAATACTGAACAGCTATCGGCTAACAACGAAAACCATAGCAGTAACGGTTTTAGTCACTTTTATTTCGAAAGGGGCATCCATGATAACGGAGGCAATATACAAAGACCTAATACAGTAGGATCAAACGACCATCATAGCTCGATAGGAGGAAAAAATGCTAACAATCATGGTTGGATGGCTAATTTTTTTAACAACGAAGGAAAACACGAAATTTCTGGTAGAGGACATTTTTTCAATACAGGTCAAGGCGGCGAAGACCAACATGATATTCAACAAACATTCCAAGGGTATGAAGGTGGCGGAAATGTCGATGCACACGAATCAACCAACAATGACGGCTTTAGGAGCAACATTGGTGGTTACGGTGGTGGCGATGAAAGTTTCGGGGGCGGTGGACATGGAGGAGGAGGTGGACACGGAGGAGGAGGTGGTCACGGAGGAGGAGGCGGACACGGGGGAGGAGGTGGATTTGGAGGAGGTGGATTTGGAGGAGGTGGTGGATATGGAGGAGGTGGCCATGGTTTCGGGTACGGAGGACACGTCAAGACGGTGTATGTGACAAAAGAAGTACCAGTTCCGTATCCAGTTCACGTGGAAAAAAAAGTTCTCTACCCCGTCCGAATACCGTACGAAAAACCCGTGCCGTATCCAGTCCACAGGCCATATCCAGTGCATATTGAGAAGCAAGTGCCCTACCCGGTCAGGATACATGTGCCACAACCATACCCAGTAACGGTGGAGAAACACGTACCGTTTCCAGTAAAAGTGCACGTGGAAAAGCCTGTGGCAGTACACGTACCGAAACCTTATCCGGTATACATCGAGAAAAAAGTACCAATAAGTGTAGATCACCCAGTTCCGTATCCCGTAAAAATACCAATAGACCGCCCTGTTCCCGTACACATACCAGTAGAGAAGCCGATACCATATCCGGTGGAAAGAAAAGTACCATATCCAGTTAAAATACCTGTGGACAGACCGTATCCGGTCCACATACCCAAACCATACCCCGTGCACGTTGACCGACCAGTGCCGTATGCGGTCAAAGTTCCAGTCAAAGTACCAGTTAAGGTGCCAGTTCCGTACCCAGTGGAAGTAAAAGTCCCTGTTCACATACCTGTTCACACGCAATCGCAGCACGGTTACGGTAACGAACCGTCAAAATACTACCATCAACAACAGCAACAACAACAACAACAACAACAACAACAAACACACCATGACTCATATCGCCAAGGTGGGCAACTAAATCACGAAAGCTCGTCGGACACTACGGGATATGGTACTGCGTTCGTAAATAATTACGATAACGGATTTACCTCGTTCGGCAACGGCCAAGAGCAAGGGACACCAGACGCCTACGGTGGTAATGAAGACTACGGATCTTCACACGGATAATCCCTGTTCAATTTACCAATGTATATACCATAGTAAGTGACATTTGCTGCCATTTTATCGAGCTTGTTGCGCTCGACACAATTAAGCATATTTTAGAGTTGTATAACATTGTAATAACAATACTTTATATACAAATAAAAATAATATTTGTACACATTATTGTTATAATATCTGCTATAGGTTTTCTCATGATCATAGTCTTTAGAATAAATGTACGACAAAAATAATATTTAATTCGTGTTTGTAGATATTTTTGCGGTACTTATATGGCTGTACCTGTGCACCTTCATTATACTATCGATGCGTTTTACGGTTCATAATATCACTCTAACCTTGAATTTCTTAAAGTTTCAGTTTACGAGTAGAAATGTATATTAATCGACGCGTGGAATGACTTGGTGTAGGCGGACTACCAGTTTCTAATTCCGTATCGTAAAGATACGAATACAGAAAAAAAAAACGTAATTTAAAAATTCGACGTAAGTAGACGCAACACGACAAATATGTGAACGTCTGTCGGTCTGTTCCGGCGTGTAAAATGAGCTCTATTATTTATTTAGCAATCCGCACTCGCAATCCCGCGTATCCGTGTTTTCTTATTTGTAGTACCGACCTAGAGTTATAGTGGATCGCGAAAAATGCCAGAGCAATTACTGATTATTTCGGTTATTATAACATTTTTGAAAACTAAAATGAATTCTACTTTCGTTTCCCGTCCGGTATCGCGTGTACACGCATATTCTAACAATACAACGACAATAACAACGACGACGACGACATACCGAATTATAGAAGAAGAAACCGAAACCGTTCGTTTTGTCTGTATGCGGTTTCCCCCTACTGGCTATCACGAATATATAACGATCATCATCTGTATATAGTGCATACCGATGAAATCGTATTAGACGTCTGTTGACAAAACTACAGTATAGTTCTATTAAATAGCTATTTGATATTCGCGACACACTATATCATTATTATTATATTATGATTATTATTATTATTACTATTATTATTATTAAATTATCGTATTGAGCGACAGGTATTGTTGACGTTAGTGAAACTACGCCGCGTAAATACAAAATTCCGTTACCATATTATAATAAAATACAGTTAATCATATAAGTATATATTCGTATAACTACCTATTGAAAATATACAAATGGGTACTTACCCAATGTAAGGAATGTTGGCGGGTACGTGATATTTTGATCCCGGATCAAAATCTGTTTCGGACCGCAGTACTGGAGGCTTGACACCACCAAGTCGTTCCCTAAATATTAAAAAAAAACAAAAACATTGTAAATTTATATGAGTACTATTTTTATTTAAAATATAAAAATTATAATGAATAAATATTTTTGTTTAAAAACCATTAAATACATGTGTATTTAAAATTGATAAAATTGATTTATTTTTTTTATTGAATATAATTTTAATAATGATCTATAGTTCTAAGAAAATCGATATTAATCACTATCTAAATACCTATATTGTATACCTACTTATTAAAAGTAATAAACATTAAAAATATATTTTTATAATTAACACAATCAATTTTTAATGATTAGTTGTATGTACAAAATTATTTTATATTATTGAATTTCAAATAATTAAAATCAGTTTACCTAAACGGTAAGCAGCTGTAATCTAGTAAATCAATATTAAAAATTAATACGAAACAAAAATAAATATTAAATTGAAAGTGTTATTAATAATTATTCATTTGTGTTTTAAATAATTTTAGAGTGTAGTATTTAATACTTTTAGAGTACTTATACCTACAGATAATATTAGCATTTAATACAATATTTGTTTAAAGTTTAACAAATTAAAAATAATCTTCTATAGGTACTTAATATGTCCATGTTATAAAAGTAATTATTATAAAATATAAAATTTTTCTCTTAAAGTATTATTAATATAATATGATATAGTCTATATTATATCATACTTATTATGTCACAAATTATAGTCATTTTTCATATCAAATAATTTAAGTTAAAAAAATTATTTGTAACTTAAATTAGTAAGATAATTAATATTATTTTAAGTTAAACGTTTAAGAATAACATGTTTTAAATTGTATGTATAATAATATAATTAAGTGTTTATATTTATGAATAAATTATCAACTACCAATATTAATAACCTTGGCATTTATAATAACTCTATAAAAATATTCCGTGTGAATTATGAATATAAAATTTTCATTGATAGACATTTTATAATTAAAAATTCACACAATAAATTGAATTCAAATTTTATATTCTAATACAGTAATGTATACTAAATGTAAAATAAACAAATTCTTACATTTTTTTAGCAATGAAAATAATTCTGTATTATAATTTAAGTACACCATAGTTATTTTGAGGTATGTAACCATTTATAAATTTTTAACAACTAATATTAGATACTTATGTGTTATGGTAAGTAGACATATATTATAAAAAAATAAAATTTTTATTCTCAAGTCAATATCATTATATTATGTCGTTATTTTTAAACATTTATATATTTTTAATTATTCTTAAGCCAATTATTAAAACTAACCATTGTATGCTATGCTATATATTTCGTGTCATTATCATATGAGCAGCCTAATTACCTTTATGAAGTTCAATTAAAAGTTATAACATTAGGTACAATGCTACATAAATATTTTTTTAAATATATTAATACAAATAATAGTATGAGAATAATATTAGAATGGCCATACAAAAAATACATATTATGCATAAAAATGTTTAATCATAACAACACTGGCAAAAGGTAAGAGCCGTCCGTCATTTAAAAATGTGTATGGTATTTAATTCTTTAGATTTAATATTATGTTTAATACCTATATTATAGTATGATAATAATAAACAATAATATATTGTTGGCACTTTGGCCTTTGACGATAAAATATTATATCTGTACTAAAGAATAATCAACAAACATTTTTTGGTTAAAGATTTTTGCTATAACTAAAGCTAAAAAATCATTTTGATATTAAAATCTTTAATCATTTTTTTTTTAATTGTTGTCTAAAATTTGCATACTTACACTTAGTGTAAACATTGAATTTGTACATTTTTTTATAATAATACAAAAATTGTATCAATAAAATATATAAACAAAATAGTATTTGTAGCTTAATATTTAAAAAAAAAAATGTTTTTACATAAGTTATGTAAAATAAAAAATGTCATACAAATATTAAGGTGTCCAAATAAAAATGTTTCTAGCTTCACAAAAAAAAATGTTTAAAACCCGTGAAAAAATTTTCCCCGGACCCCGTAAAATCTCTCACCAGCGCTGAGACATAAATATGTCTATGTAAAAATGATCGGAGGAAAATATAACCAAACACAAAAATGAGCTGGAGAAAAATTAGCCAAATAATTAATGGATAATAATTTAGTATATCTATCTATTTTTTTAAATGATAACTTTCATTAAAATTAATAATCCAAAGTCATACATATGTTTTTAAAAATGTAGTTATTATTTACTAATATTATAATACAATGTACATGCAAATTCGTTTATAGTGTTTATAGCTAATCATATAAATGTTAGCATTGTAACATCAAAAAACAATTATTGAAGCTTGAAGGTACAATTATTTTAACTTTTTTAAACGAGATTATATAACTATATTGATTATAAGATATTTAAATAGATATAATGAAATGCGATCTGGAAAACCAAAACAATAGAAAGTACAAAACGTTTTGCTTTATTACTCCTTAAAGTTAATTTAAATCTTTTCGATGTATTATAATGGAAATATCACTAAATGCTAAAACGCAAGTAAATTGCGTATACACAGCCCCTAATAAACAAAAATGGTACTACGCGGGACTATAACATTTTAACTTAATATGTAATGAAATTGAGAATATGATAATATGATAATAACATAAAACATTAAATTATTTGCACATTTAAATAAATTTAATAATATCTAAATAATTTAAGTTTATTATACTTTATATTATTAGAATACAAAATATATTCATTAATGGAGATATCTGTAAATGACATTTTTTCCATGGCCATTTTTAATATAGTCATTATTATCAAAATGTATTCGAATTCTATCTACATATAGATATCATTCTATACTATACTTATATAATTTAAATTGTAATACAAAATAATGCGATCAAATCATTATTTATCTTATGACTAATACTTATTAGTCACTATATCAACAATAATATTATCATTTAATCAGATGTAATGTACCTACTGACAACTACTTACTATTAAATATCATAAAATATGTAATTTACCGTAAATCCCACCAATGACAATTGTATCTCTCTTTGTGCGTGGTTCCTTTGAATATATCCCACCGCCATAGGTCGAGTGCCAAGCTGAAAGGCAAAAACGTAAGCTTATCCATCGCCAATCCAAATAAATAGTTTATGTTATGAGGAATGTCATCTACAGAGTTCAATATAAGCCCTAGCGTTTGCAAATGCTTTGGAGTTGACACAGAAAGTGATATTGCTTCACTCAGAGCTTCGTGGAAACCTTTAAAATCCAAAAATAATAAATATTATTTTGATTAAAATCTATTTAATAAATATACCTGGATTAGCACCATCACGATACACCTTTGGTTGTTTTTTGTAGTTCAAGAAATATTGTACATGAGCCATTTCATGATGGACAGTAATGAAATCTTTCATATTAACTTGAGTACACATTTTAATTCTAAAACAATAACAATTTTATCATATAGTTATAAAAATAAAAATAAACAAAATTAATATCACAAAATTTAATTTTTACAATCTTGTATTAATTATTAATTAAAGTCTTATAAATCAATATACTTTAGCATTTTCATACTTGTAACTCACAATATTCATATTTAATAAGTAATTAATATAATAATCAACATATAATTTGTCAGTGATTGTTTAATTTTTATTTATTTTATTCCAGTTATTTATAAATAAAAATTCTGCAATGTTAAATTTGACATAAAATGTATAATAATAATTTATAATTATCTATAAGTAATAGTAAAAATCAAAATTATTCTATTAAAAGTATAAATTATTTATTAACATTTTTTTTTAAATTCCCAACATTTGTAATCATTGCAATAAAAAGGGTGCCTAATATTAAATTATTATACCTATTAAATTTTACATTAAGTTAATTTAATAATTAAGACATTTGATGCTCTCAAAAATGTATTGAGATATATTTTAATATACTTAATTATTTAATTTGTATTTAATATTTAAATTGTATGAACATTGAACAGTTTAATATTTTGTACTTTTAATATTTTTAAGAATTTAAAATGTAATTATTGATAAAATATAATGTATAAAGTGTTGTAGCCAAGGAGGTTTGAGCGTTGTACCCCCCCCCCCCCCCCATTGATTTTTATTTAGTTATTTAGAAAACCAGCGATGAAAACAAGAAGACTATGATTAATGTAATGAAGTTCAAATACTTTTACGTTATAAACAAAATAATACCAATTAAAATGCATATTTTAAATGACCTTTTTTTATTTTGCTTTCTATATTCTGGCCCGCTACAATTTTGAGTTATCTATTCCAGGTATATACCTAAACCAACTCCTCATTCAAATATTTTGGCTATTCCACTGTATGTATAAGTAGGTACTAAACTTTTAATTTTTAGAAGCTTAACATTTAAAACCTTTAAGTCTACTCTAACGTAACAATATTAAATTAAATTATGTAAAACATTTTCAAGTTCATTATAATATAATATGAGCATAAACAGTATCTAATCGTTAAATTAATCTTTTAAATAAAGTTTATTTTTAAACGATTATACTCAACTAATTTAACATTTTAAACTAAATTTACAAACAAAAGTTATTGAATAAAATAGATATTTTTATAATGGTTTAATTTTATAAGCTAAGTATGCTATTATAAAGGACAAAAAAAATGACATTTTTTTTTTCAAATTATTAGTATACCATGTTAAATAAAAATACGGCTTGTATGTATTATGTTATACAGTTAAATCATATTATCGTCAAACATAAAAATTTTCATATTTTGTAATTTAAAAAAATTAAAGTCAAACTCTTATAATTAAATTTACGGATTTATAATAAAATATTTTTCAATAAGTATTATAATTTTTTTTTTTTTTTTAATCTTTGTTTTAAAATAATTATAAATTTAAAAAAAAAAATTATTTATCACATTTGAGCTTTTATCTCACAATTTGCGTGATAATATTTTATTTCCTAGTTATTTCTGGACATAATTATTGTGTAATTTATTTTAAGAATTCTCAAGATTATGACATATTTTCAAACATTTATATTAACCTATAATCTTGTCTGTTGCAAAAATCCCAAGCAGAAGGTTGACAAATTATAGGTTGTCCTGGAAGTTCCTCAACGACTGAATTAGCCCAAAAAGATTGAGGCATTGAACTCATGTTTAAAGATATGAAAAATTCTTCTGCCACTCTAAACATCGCAGCTGGTGTGTATCCCTGTGAATAATAATATACTTTTAAGTATTTAAGAACTTTTATTTCATATTTTTTTTTTTACTTTAATACTAATATTGTATTACAATACATACAACTCGTTAATAAAATAGGTACACACCTGTTTGATCATTTGAGGTGTGACATCTAAATAATTTTTTCCCGGATACGGTATGGTCAAGTCTAAAATATTTTCCCAAGACTGACCCCACATGTTTCCTAAAGCCCATAATATAAAATCAATAAAATTCCAAAACAAATAGAATAATTCAAAATAATTTAATTACAACCTAATATATGTGCGGGCAATGGCGCTTCTCGGCTTATTCTCTCAGGTCCGTAAAGGTCACGTAACTTCTTTCTGACGTAGGCATGGAGTTGTTCATATAAAGGTTTAATTTGTTCCCAGGCATCTTCCAATTCAAACCTCATCGATGGTGATTCATAGGGAAATTTCCACATCTCAGACGCATCCGACACATCTAGACAATGTTTAAGTAGTAAAACATAACTCAAATATTAAAAACATAATTTAAAATCAGAAACGTACTGTTTAGTAGAGCTGCCTGATTGCTAACGTCTACTAGCTGTTCGAACATGTCTCTAACTTTTTGTCCTGTTCTTCTTCTCCATTCAATCCAAGTGTGTTGTAGTTCATTCCAGTCTCGACTTCGAGACATTATTATGTTTAAATCTAAATTAAAATAATAATTTACATATATCTATTGTATATTTTTACAGTTTTTATTATCATATCCAAGATAATACTTATTGCGAACACATACCTGGGTCTAATCTTAGACCACATTTCAACGGTTCGTCGAAAGCACAAATAGAAGCGCTATTGTAAACAGCTAACATGTCATTAATAAGCCGGTTGTACTGAAAATAAAAATAAAAGAAAAGTTAATCGTTATAATATGTGATTTACATAATTTTACGTTTAAAAAAAAGTATCCACTGAAAAAGAAAAGTATGTAAATGAATGGAATTCCCTGTATTTATAATGAGTTTTTAAAAATTATGTCTCTTGTTAGGAGAAAAAAACCCGAACCAAGTCAATGAAAAATATAATTGCAAGTATTTTAGTAAACTCATTTTAACAGAAGTTCATTAAACTTGATTTAACTACGCACTAATCATGTGATTTTTATACTCTTACTCGACTCAGCTGTTCTTGAGGTAGTGCAGCAGGTCCTGGCATTGACAAAAACTTGAGCTGCCTTCTAAGGTTGGGATCGATGACATTATCCAAATTCAATCTTGTCATTATCGAAAATACTTTTCTCTGGAATTCTGAATACAACAGTTGTTGCTCCAACTGTAAAATTTACCAATTTATATAACACGGATTAATAAAGTATTTGTATATGAGATATTATATTTTTTTATAAATATATTTATCTATCATTTACACTCAAATTATATTCAAAAACTTTTTAAATATAAATTAATTAATATTATTATTTAAAATAATCAATTCAATTTAACAATATCAATTTAATTTCTGGCATTCTCAACACCATTATTATGGATATAATAAATGCTAAAAGACAAATAAATTGCATATACTCAACGCCTTATAAAGAAAGAGAAATTCCACGATTCAATAGGAAAACAATTACTAATACATCGTATGATTCATACGTAATGCAATTAAGAACAATATGATAAATATCTTGATATAACATGGATTAACTTAGCTATTTAAATAAATATAATGTGAGTAAAATAGTATGTCATTAATTTAAATTACATTTTATTTAAATATACAATACAATTATGTTACATATTTTCACAAAAAATTATTAATATTTATTTAACCATCATTAATGTCATCTAAAATATTATATCATGACACAATGATTACAAATAATGTCCTGAATAATAAAAATACATATTTTTCTTAAGTTTTAAATTTTATCCCAATAGTTTTTTGTGTCTTTCTACCCACGCTTTGCCAAATCAAAAAAAATTTAAGAACCGAAAAAATTATACGAATACATATTATTACTATACACATTGTACATTTATAAAATACTCTGAACATTGTTGAAAGATAATCGTTGATCATAATACTAAATATTTAACATTATAATGCTATATAATACATATTAAATTATATGTACTTATACATAAATATATGTTTTGTGTATACATTTTATACAACAGAACACTTGGAATAATGTTAAATCGCATGTACACTTAAGAAGGCAATATACATTTATTATATGCATTGCATATTATGCTATATACTCCTACTAGCTGTGACGTAGTAAATAGTATAAATGATATCATACGCAACTATTCGGACCATGCGAGAACAGTTATTAACCAACTATACTATGATATACAAGCGTCATTCGTCAATCCAAACACAGATTTCATACTACCAAGGTTGACTGTGGGGTTCCCGTGTAATTTTGGTCAAGATTCACATACCTTTGGTCTCACGCTTATGGGACAAACAATGCTCCGTAGCTGATAAAACGGTATAATATTTTCTAATCGTTACGCCACGCCACCGCGGTAGACGATGAGAGCTAATTGGATTTTGTAATTTCGCGTAGGTATATAAGGCGTATTATAAACCTATAATACTTTATACACGGGAAGGGATGAGTGAAATATTAAATAGTATCATGTTATAATGAAATCGTAATCCTCATTTCATGATCACCTCAAACACAGGACGTCGTCAACAAAACTCGTTGGTGCAATGTATAAATAAAAAAAAAATTAAAATGAGCGCACACGTTCATATAATTTGATACTTGTTTTCTAAAATACGAAACGAAAATTATTTTAATAGGAAGACATTGGCGTAAAAAAAAAAATAGTGGACCAAACGATTTATATACCCATGAAACCCCGTGCTATTTTTTAACGTAGATTACTGATAATCGCATTATTACATAAATAAAAATAATTAATAAACTTATTTTATTTGAAGACAATATGGTAATATAGTCAGTTGTTCAAAGTGTTTTGTAACAACCAACCTCCAGAGAAGTAAAAAAATAGTTGGAAAAAAATTGCAGTTAATATAATATTATAATAAGCATCAGATTTTTCTATAGTGTTTGATATACGTCGAATTCGTCGAAGGACTCTGAGCCCAATTAGAAGACAGACAATATTACCCTTATTATTGATATACGAAATGAAAACTTTATAAAAAATGTGTCATGCCTAGAAAAAAATATCTATTTCGATCATATAATACTCTTTCATACGTTATATATTATTTTATATGTGCAAAATACAATTTTGAACATGTCTAAAAATAAAGAAAAAAAACGTTATAAATAATATTATTGGTCATTTTTTTGTATATATTATAAATTTATAACATAATACATATTATATATATGTAGGGTATTCACGTACAACAATGTCAAGGTTGTGCTTATACGTTAGTCATGCATATCCATCCAACTGAATAATTGTTGGTCGGTTGTGTTGTAAATAATTTTGAATTACCGCGCCAAAAACGACATGGATATATAAAAATAACCACAAATCGTGTAGTTTTACTCGAGAAATCACTGGACGTGAGTAGGTTTTACAAACGCGATGCGACCTTCTTACTTGGCGGTAGCTCGAACGCAATGTTTTGCACCTAGTCGCCACCACAAACGTTTTATTGTTAATGTAGGTAATTTTAAATATGCTGTGGATAACCTTATTAATATAAATTAAAAACCACCGCTGCCGTAGTTCCAAATAATTTCGATTATCGCAAATGTGTAATCAGTACAGTATATTAAAACACCTAAATCTAATACGAGCTCGTGTGCGTCCTCCATTCATCTATAAATCCCAATTAGCGTATAGATACGATTACGTTTTTAGCAACATTAAAAAACTGATGTACAAACTTTAGCTTGAGCGTTAGTAAGGTAATAATTAGATAACATTACAAGATTTTATTATCATTTATTAATTACACATAGGTATGTAAAAGAAACAACTTGATGTTTTTATATTAATTATTTTAATACAATATAAATTGTACGATGGATGTATAATATATTTTATGTTTTATGTAAACAATTTGAATGTATTATCTTATTTTTATACCGAATTTTCAATTTACTTATTATAATTTATTTGTAATACTAAAATTTAAAACTACTTAAGTCAGATTTTAATTAAATCGAGGAATTGTGTTTTGATGAAATGATAAAGTCATAACTCATAAGTTTAACAAAAAATTATATTAAATATTTTATTAGATTAAGTATATTTCATTACTTCTTATAAATATTTTGTCAATTGCCTATATGGTAAAAGAGGGAAATCATTTTTGGGATTTTCAAAAACGTTTATTTTGAATTAACCTGTATAAAAATGTAAATATACAAGTGCCTATTAAAAACACAAATAACCATAGTTTTATTTTCCTCAGTAAAAATAGATAATAGAAGAATTATCTGCCTTCTCATAATTCAACCAAATGGGCAAATGTTATATTTTTATAAACTGCAAAGAGTAAAGAATAATAAATTTACAAAAATAATATATCACATAATAGCTGTGAATACAATACTTTAAGCAGTTGAATTATATTGAATTAACGCGGTGGTTAAAAATTCACACCGTTTATAACAAAATTAACTAGTGAAATATGCCCATACTGAATACGTAATTCTCATAACATATACAATTAAACAGATATAATATATATTGTACATATATAAGGCACAGTATATTATTATGTTATATAAATGTGAATAATATTACTATTATTAAAATTAAAAACGATGAATATTTTTACGGATATTTGTAAATTATTTTAACAATTATAAATATTAAAATAATTGATTGTCTGAAGATACTATAAAAATACGAATATTTATTCGTCATTTTTTTTTATCAATTTTTCACCAATCGAATATATTATATGTTTAAGTAGAAATATCAAAAAAAAAAAAATTGTTAGTTTATTTTATTGTGACTTAAAAAAAATCATATACATAACATCATGTCAACACAATTATATAATTTATATCATCATTATTATTATTGTTAACTCGATACAATATATATTTTATTACCGTTTTATTTTATACTGCAAATTTTACTAGTTTTTCACTTCAGTTTACAACCGAATAACTGTCTGTACGTATTATTATTTATTTAAAAAAGTTCGTAACTGACGTATTTGCTAGACTTGTCTCAAAAATAAGCATTTTTTTTTTCTAAATTATTAACAACAAGTTGTATAATTTATGAAAATTACCTACTCACGGTGTAATGATGTATATTTAAATATAGAATTATATAATACATGATTATTATAATTGTGTTGTGAATAAAATTCACAGAGATACGAGTTTAGTATGCTATAATTTTTTACATTAATATAAATACCTATACAATTGCAAGAGATAAAATTAGCAATACATTTTTATGTTTACAATGATCGATATAAATTAAATATAAAATTATTTTAGATCATCAACTGTAATATAATCATTTTATGACTCATTGTATAAATCAGTGGTGTAGTATTATAGCCTATAGGTAAACAAAAAATCATAAATTTAGTTATCGTCAACAATTTTCTTGTGGCCAACATAGGATTCCTAACTGTACGAGTATAGCTTAAAAAAATGTAGGTATTTACTTAATTAATTAATAAAAAGTATTTGTTATACATATTATAGTTATATTATGTTATAAAATATTATATAGTAGTAATTTTTTATTAATATCCCGGACATCATCCAGTTATATATATAACCATTATAGTAATATTACTAATAATCTCAATAGAACTTACCGCTCTTATTTGCGTTCCTTCGTTGACGTTTGTCTCGAAATCCCATTGCGCCTGCACGTTAAGGTTGCACTGTTGCGATCCCGCCACGTCAAGTTGTTGCAGTAATTGTCGGATGTTGCTGTTGGATAATGTTAACGGTCCCTGTTGAATCGAAGGTGTCGGTATAGGCGACGTCCGTGGATCAGACCGGGACGTAAACCTTCCGGTAGTTTCGAAATTCTGTTCGGGTTCATCGGTAGTGAACTTCCTGCCACCCCGCTGGAACCCTTGCTGCTGCTGAGGTTGCTGCTGTCGTTGTTGGAATATCCCATCAAAACCAGTCCGTGGTTGCTGTTCCTCCAGTTGTTGCTGCTGTATCGAGTATCTGTACCAAAAAAAAAAATTAAAATTGTAACCAATATATTGAATGTAAATTTAATAAATTTATCGAATTTGAGAAGAAGTAGTAGGTAAGATCTAATTTGTAACAATTGATTGCTAAAAATTACTAAAAAATATTTATTTATACGCATTATAGAGACATTGAAAATTTGTATTTAATTAATACTCGTATGTTATATATTTCTAGAAAGTTATAAAAAAATTATAAGTATAAAATATTACATAGACATAACACTTTAATGTAATTTATCTCTTTTTATTGACCATTTTTTTTTTTCAAAAAAGATTAAAATGTACATCATATATTAATAATAAATATAGTGTTGTATATATTTATTATTGCATAGGTTGTAAAATTACTGGATAAAACTATAAGATAAACACACCTGTTGAACGCGTCCTGCAGAATACGACGTCGGTCTTGTTGATTTCCACCGGCTAGAAAATAATCGTTAGGATCCAAGTACTTATTGTCCACCTGGTCAACTTGGCATCGGGCCAACCTCACGATTGAAAGGATCGTTGCCGAAACGACAACGATCGTCGTTAAGACGTTCATATTATATTACCAGCGGAAAACTCAATGAAAATGATTGTTACACTTATACGATAATATACTCGTTTTTACTGAGTTTCAAAGTATAATAGAACGATAGGTTCTTGTTTTATATTATTTATAAGCGTGTTTATCGGAAAAAGAAACGTTTTCTAAAAAAAAGTCAGAATATTCAAAAAGAGACAAACTCCATCACACAAAACCAAAACTACGCGAACACGGCGATGATCGGACTGCTGGCAGACAAATCGTGTGCATCGCATATATGAGGCGGCCTAATGAGTCGTACATAGATACTGATAACGACGCCGACGATGGCGAAGAGACTTGAACGCTGCCGCCAGGCTTCCTAATAATAATAATAATAATAGTAATAATGGTAATAAAACAACGGTTCGGCGTAGGTGGGGAAACGATGTATATACACAAAAACGATTCTCCGCTGGACGGCGGCGCGTGTCGAAAGTTCGCCTTGAACCGCATAATAGCATAATATAATAGTCAACGAGATCTGCCGACGAGAAGTCTCATTTTTTTCTTAGTTGCTTGTCTTTCTGAACAAAATAAACGAAACATAATATTATATTGTAATAAAAAATAAAAACATCAAAAAATGTATTTTCAGAATTGACATTACAATAACGTATATTGTATGATTTTTTTTTTAATGCGATATTATCAATCAATTAGACTGTCTATCATTATGCTAACATACATATTATATTATATATATATAAGTACTCTAAAAGTCTGGATTCACATTTCCTGATTGGTATAATACCTCTGTGCGTTTACCCCGGTGACCGCATTGAAATACGTGATCATCGAATACGCACCTATCGACAATCATTACAATAGAGTATTATAACAATATATGCCCGAAAGTCTTCTGTCACAGTGTCACACGTTTGTCTTCCTTTCGTCAGTTAATATTATAATTTTTACAAAGAAATGTATAATAATGGTCAGGACACATACAATTAAATAAAGTATAATACAGTATTACAGTATTACAAAGTACATACAATTCAACAATCGACTTTATTTAATGGTATTCTTTTAAGGTTTAACTCGCATACTATACACTAATAAGTGCACTAGCTATTGCTATATACATATTTATATATATATATATATATATGTTCAGTTTTAATTTGTTTATGTACCTTCAAGACATATTATCTCAACTCATATGGAGCTAAGCAGCAATTTTTACCGATGTTTCATTTGTTTTCGTCGACATCATAATAACAAGACCTAATAGTATTCCAATCTCAGTTGTTGTATTCTTAAAAAAGTAATGATGCTCTTAAAAATTTTTTATAGATGACCGTATAACTACTTTAAATAGTTAATAATAATAGCTATTTGCGATTACGGAATACCGTCATCGTTATTAGAATATAAAAATAATACCAATGTTTTGTTATTACAACTATATTTAATAGATTAAACATTTTTTATCATTTTTATGATATAATGGGACGATTAGAGTCGCCCTTATGTATACTATAAAGAGTATACGTCATTTGAATACATGATTGGATTACCTAGCCCTGTAATCTAACGTATATAATTTATAATAAACATTGTATAAAAGTTATTGTTTGAATTATTTACATCAAGTCTGAAATTATATGTTATGTATATAGAGTGATTCATTAACTGTAGGCTATAAATACTAATATAATTATTATTATATTTTGGTAAAAATATAAGATCTTTGTATATAATTTATAAAAAAAGTTTTTTGTCATAAACATGATTAACATTATTACTACTTTTTATCATGATAAATGTTAAGGTTTTTAAAATATTTTTAATGAAAACTTATATTTTAAATTATATTATAGAAAGCAAAATGTCTTTTTGAAAATATATTCTTCTTGTCTGTTACCATTTCAAGTGACTAAAGACTTAAAATATAACAAGAGATTTAATAACTTATTAGTTTAAAAAAAATTAATTTTTCCACAGACTAAAGTTCTATCTATGAACTCTTTAATAAGACTTAATAACGTTTTGACATCACACTTCACTTACATTTTCAATACTGATTGTAAACTTAAAATAAAACATGAAAAATTATTTTTTTTTTATAAAAAATATTAATGCTACCAAGATTAAAACAGATTACTCTGTTATAGATTGTTATAAATTATAATTAACGCGTGTATTGTGTATTCACGCGTTTAATATATAATATGCACATGTAACCGTGACTACTGTAAGATAGTTCGAATAACAAACTATAAATATTACGGGTGTTTGCTATATTTGCATAAATTATAGGTAGGTATGTAGAATTTTCACAATTTTTCAAACATAATATTATTATATTAGCAGTGTGGTCCGATATAAAAACAGGAAACCCGATACCACCTTGTCGAGTATAAATGGCAGGTGAGCCACGGAGATCGCTGGGACATTACCAAGTGGCTGTCATCACGTCGATTTAGTCACGATAATTCTTAATGCACGTGATTTTGACGAAAACAGGGCTTAAAGAGAGATGATGTTTTGGTAAGGAAAATGAAGAAGAAGATGCTCGCATAATAATTCTCGAGGACACGGCCGCGTTGATTTATGTCACAAGGCTACTTTGCGAAAATGATGAAAGTCAAAGCAATGATCGTAATAAACGTAAGAAAAAAAGGTAAGTAAACACATATAATATACACTTTTTTATTTCGTTGCTTATGTTCTCGCACACGGGTTATAAGAAGGTCGTTATATTTTATTATATAGGTGTATATGCGTGCAGCCTGGTCTAGCTGGTCTGTGGGAACGTTTCGGCGGACGATTGTATTCGGCATGAGGACTCGCGTGCATCGTGTATGAAGGTCTATAGGTAATATGGAAATCGGACGTGGTTCTCATGATAAAAATATTGTGCGATAATATTATTGTGTTTGTGTGCGTTTTCCATTCGACATCAAATGCTGAATCATTTCGAACTTTTGCTGACAGCCAGAAATGAGAAAAACTACGGCATAGTCTTCCGACTACCGGTCACATATTGTTGTTGAACGTAGAAAGCAAACGGTGACAATATTGTATTATGCAGTCGGAAAACAATTTTCGACGACAATTATAATTATTATCTACGATTCCCTAAAAACGGAACAAGACGAATCACTGACAGCGATTTTTTTTTTTTATAATAATTGCATATTTTCTATAAGTGTCCACGCATCGCATTTTTATCAATGCAGAATTCTATTTGAATCTATTTGTATATTATAGAATATACACAGTTTTGGTGTTGAAAAATATTAATATATAGACGAACCATAGAAAGTTCGTTAAAAATTACGCTATGGATTATCGATATTAATGTATTATTAAAATTATTGCTTAAAAAATAAACAATAGAAAATATATTTCTTAGATGTAATAGATGCTTATACTTATACTCTATTTAGATATAATATACGAAATGTGCGTGATATGTTGATTAAAGCGTAATAAATAAAATAGTTGAGAAAATAGTACCTACATAATAACTTATAGTACATTAGTACCTATACATAAACTAAATATAGTTTGTAGGCATATTTGTACGTGCTTATATTTTTTCTTTCCCATTTTAAGGATATATTATTGCTAGGTAATCATTACAATTTGTTATTTATTATAATCGTTAGTGATGCAGATTTGACTTAATCAATATGTAAATGAATTTTTATCCAAGTTTGTAAGAATATTTTACTAGTGTTTAAATAAAGGATATATTATAGGAGTTTATTTTAAAATTCAGTAATATATTTTATATATATATATATAACGCTCTTATTATGTAATTTAATATGAAAATATTAAGTTCAACAGTAAAAAAGAAATTATTAAGATTTGAATCTTAATAATATGTAAAAAAAAATACGAAATTATAGGTAACTTTACATTTATAACTTGCATATAATATTATCGTAGACATTGTCAAGATTATAATTATCTAGGTATTATACAAGATTTAAATGCTTATGAATAACTTTTTTTTTATCCCACGTCGGAAAATTAAAACTCCAAACAAATTTATAATAATATAGCTTATAGTTAGCCTAAAAAAGGGTATAGGTACATGTATTAATTAATAATCACTAAAAGTGTCTAAGTATACTCAGTTTCTCAGTTATCCGTGTTGTTAACCGATGCAAGTACGTAACTGGCTAAACTATTTGAAAATTTATAAAATACAACACTAGTTTACTATTATTTTAAAGTCAAACTTTAACAGTGGATACTAAAATAATAATTACAATAATCTTACTTTACTTACTTAATAAAAGTACTTACACTATGTAAAACTTACTAAATAGTAAATACTGCAGCAACGATACGTCATCATAATTTTTAACTATGAAATTCTGTTAACGTGCAATTAAATGCGTTAACAATAATTAATTATTATGCGTTGCACACTTAATTTGTATCGTATAATAACGCTAATCAAAGCTTGAGGTCACCCGTCACGCATTTTCCCAACAGGAGCGGCTCAACGGAATACTGCACTATACAGTATATTTTTTTTTATGATATTTATACTCTCAACTTGTATTTTTATATGCACTCCACCGATTGTGAAATATTTTTATATTTAAATTAATTTATGAACATCTATCTATAGCTGTATGTGTTCACGATTAAGGCAAATTTCACCATGTTGTGTTCATATGATATTATAACATATTTTACCATCATCTATATGGTAAATCCATATTTATAAATAAATTCTATTGTCTGCTGATATACAATAAGTACAATACATTTTTTCCACCAAAAATCGCATATTTTTTGCTTGTCGTAAAATATATATACAAAAAATTATCATCTTCACGGTTCGTTGATTATTACATAAATATATATATAAGTATATATATTATGTAGGTACTAACGTAAACAAACTGATATAATTATTATTTTGATTTTTCAATTTTTCTTTCAGTAGGTGTAAAATAAGTAATATTTTTGAAATCGTGCGACTTTATGGTGTTTTTATCTTGGTCGCGGGTATATTACTATTGTAAACAATCATTTTAGAAAGCTTATACCTGTTGTCCCAGGAAACGTATTTCCGCCAGCGATAATAACATATGATATATAATCAAGTAGGTACACATTCAAACGAAATGTATTTACGATTTATAAACACAGTTCATATCATAGGTACTTACCTATATCATTCAAATATAAACGTCCGCTAAAAATAGTATAGGTACAGTATATAATATGGTATGACTGTTATTGGTCCGTGTGACTGTTTTAAACAAACTGATTATTACTTTATATATATATATATACACACATAAATTATTGAGTATATTACATTTAATAATTTATACATTTTTAATAACTATTCGATATTATTGTGTAAATAAATGAAAAAGAACCGGCACCATATCACTGAAAAATAGCCATAATTTTATATTTTTTTAAAATAGCTATTATTATAAATTTGTTATTATTTATTTAGCGCTAATTAACCTACATAATACTACAATATTAATATTAATATTATTATAGGTATATAAATATAATACAACCGTTCTCGAATGAGCCACAATATTACATGTATTACAACAATACAATGATCAATCAAAAATTATAATTTTTTCATTTCTTTTTAACAATTTTCGGTGAAACAATTACAAAATAAACAATAATAATACACATAATACATTGTCTCATTGACATGGAAACTAAACAGTATAAACAAACCAGTTTCACTAGTTACCAACATTTATAAACTTTTTTGACAGTGAAAACAAAAGTTTTGAAGTTTTCTAAAGTATTATAATAAAATTGTCAAGAAGAATTATAAGTTATCGAAAAATTTGTATAACAAAAATAGTAACATACTATTTTATTATACCGTCTACCACAGAGTTATTACATCAGTGAATGTTCAGATATTATTGAAGATACCATATTAAATCACTCGGTCCGACACACTTCTGTTTTCACTTTTCACTCATATTATTTCCAAGTATCAACTGTTTACACAAATACACATACTTACATTTAATCGTATTTGTTTCATTCCCTAAGCAATATTTCACTGTATTCCCTGTTTTATAATAATAATTTCAAATTATTTATTTGTACACTATCAAGCAATTATTTTTATTACACTATCAAAGTCTCGTCAAGATTGAATAAATAAAAATTAAACAGGCTTAATATTTTTTACAGCATTTCTTTTTCAATCAACATAAATGAAAAGCGCATGAAGTTAAGTGGTGTTAAGTTTCGTAAGGGGGCTGATAAAAAAGATAAAAAAACCAATTCATTATTTCCAAGACGCCTAAAATTCAAATTTTCTACAAAAAGATAAAGACTAGCATAAAATATTACATTTATAATTGAAACAAAATAACAATTTTTTAAATTATAGTATTCATAAATAATAAAAAAGAATTAAATATAATATTGTGTTATTTGAAAATGAAAAATATTAAGCTACGATTCATTTTTCATTTTTATTCACAACTTTTTAAAACGTCTAGTTGCAATTTATAATATTTCGGGTTACAATTTTATTTCATACAATTTTTTCTTTATTGTTTATTTTATATAAAGGGCGGATCAGCATTATTTGACATATTATTTAATATCTTTTATTCTATATAATGTCTTACATTACATTTTTTTTTTTTTTTTTTAATAAATATAAACGTTTTAACAGTGTTATTTTAATATAATTTAATATTTTTATGATGAATACATGGGTTGATCAAATGTCGAGAGAGGAATTTTAAAATCTGCGCCTAGGTGGCTTATTTGTTACCCGACATTTACATTGAGTATTGACTAAAATAATACATTTTATCATTTAATATAATGTTTCTTTAGATGTTTATTCTAGGACACTATGTGCAGCATAAATATATAACTATGAGAGTGTTCACATAAACATTATTTTTATTGCATTTTTAGAATAGATATTTATATTTTCATTACTATCAATAACAATTCTATAGAACATTACTCAATGAGATACTATCTTTATATTACCTTTTTTGGATAACAATGATTTATTTTTTTAAATTGATAGACAATTAGGATAACAAGCCATTATTTAATTTAAAAGTGCAATGTACCTACTGCAGAGTTCTTACGCAACATTTAGAATAATATTAATTGATAAACATGAAAAATAAATATAAATTCAAAGTCTCAAAGACTATTTTATTTCGGTCATACTAGTATTTTTATTTGGTTTCAATATACATTATATACCTACATAAAGTTTTAAAATTATTAATAATTTATTGTATAAGTATTTATTCAACTATTCCTTTTGAACACTTTAGTTTTACAGGTATCTAATATATATATAATATAAGCATATATGTATAATAGTCAATTACATTTTTAAATACTGTTGAAATAATTTTAAACTAAATAAAAAAGTCTAAAATACAATAGTTTAAATACATATTAATTATAATAAAGACACAAACATAAACTTTATAATTAATATTACCTATAATACTGATTATTTATATATATATATATATATATATATTCACCTATATGCCTACTTACTAATAATCTATATCGAAGAAAATATTAGCTATACATTTTTTTTAAATGTATTGAAAATTTAAATAATAATTGTCTTATAAATTGTTATTGAAAATAACTGTTACCTTTACAGTTACATTTGTGTATGATCACAATAAAAAAATTTAAATGTATTATCAATAAGTTTAAAATTGTAATATCTTATAAAACGTCCAAAAAATGATAAGACAACGGAAATTATTTACGCATTATGCATACCAATAATTAATACATAATATATACAAATACTTAATTAAATAAATAACCTTCTATTTAATACGAAAAAGTATTCTTTTTTATTTCGGTTGCACCCATGGTCCATGGTCGAATAAATCAATTTACGTTTTCAGATATTTTATTTCGATGAGAATTAACTATCAATAATTAATTAATACACATTCAAACAAGTTTTTGTATAGTTTAATAATTGTAGTATCTACTTACGTATTAAGTTCTATTAGAAAAAATCATTCTCATTTACCTCGAAAAAATATTTATGGAAAATATTTTGGACATGACAATTCTTGTTCACATTTAAGTAAAATGTAAATTTTTTAAGTGATCATAGAAAAACTAAATTTCATGCTTAAATGAAATGTAATTAAAATATATTACCTAAAAACACAGCACCATAAATAGTAATAGTAAAAACTAAAACGATGTAAAATAAAACTAAACTTGATAGAAGTAATTTGATTAAGCATAAGAAAGGATGATTTACTTTTTATTAATAGTGGATTTTATAAGATATCTAAAGGCAACATAAATAAGTTCTTACTAATGTATAAATCAAATATACTAAAAATAGACTGTGTACATATCGTGCATTCGATATAAATGTATACCGTACTACCATTGTATAAAATGTAAAATTAAAACTATAGTCAAATACCAGAAGAGTTATATGGAATTTAAGTAAATTCCACGTCCTTCGAAATTACTTAATTCTATTATCTCATGTGTATAGGAAAGAGCGCTCATCACGTTTTTCCGATAATCCATTCATCTTGTATGCTCACAAATACTTTCGGTGCTATGCTTATCAAAGAGTATAATTCTAACTTATAAATAAAACTCATCAGGACTTCACAGAGTTAAATGAACTGTTTACAATTTATGCCACAGTAATAAAATAATGACGGATCCTAACGATGATAATATAATACTAGAATAATAAAATACCTAAATGGACATATAATACTTGGTAATTATCTTCTAATATTCATTCTCGTAATACGGTAAAGATAAAAATATTAAAAAAACATATTTTGTATTATATTATCAAAAGAAAAACAAACGCGCTGTAATAAAAATTATTCCCATTTTATATATTGTCGTAATGGTTTAAAAGTAAGCTGGTATGTTTTAAAAATATCATAAAATATACAATATTTTAAAATATTTCAATTTTTTTTTTTTAATTAATTTTTATGAAAATGTATATATTTAGTTACCAATAATTATCGTATCAATCTACTTTTCCCCTATTTAAATACAAATTTATATTTCTGTACAATGTAATTTATTAGTAAATGATTAATCAATAGACAAGAAATATTAGCTTGTTCTCTGTAGAATAATCTTATTTCTGTCCCAGGTCCCAGGTGTCCCTCAAACCGACTACCAACTGAAATATAATTTTATAAAATGCATCTAAAAGTAAAAAGTAGTATCTAGTATTATAATATTCTTACCAGAATGATTTAATCTACAGTATTTATAATATTTATTAACAAATACTATATGAGCTATGTTCAAAATAAAATATCATATTTCATACGAAATATTTCAGGCTTCAAACTGCACGCATACTTACATAAATACAAATAATAAGAATTTACAAAATACCATAGTTATTTTCGTGCATGCAAATACAATAGCTTACTAGCTTTCTCAACTTTAATTTCTAATACTTATTATTGTGATAATATATTATTAGTATATTATTATCGCGATGTGTGAGCGTCATGTCACTGTCGTCAGGGGACAGCTGAGATTGGTATCTGCAATGTAGCACTACCGCCTATCGGGAATGTACCTAAACAGTAAATAGATTCGTCGGCTAATTCATGGACTATCTTAAGGTAGATATAACGGTGATTTGCTTACTCAATAAACTAATAACAACGATAGTGACAGAAACCCGAAACGGTGGGTTGCTCTAAGTGGCGAGGACGGCGACAACGAAAAACGCCATTGTCACTGCTATTTTATATCGGTCGACACTCGTCGTATATACCCGCGTAGTCGGTTACAAAATAGGACACCGTGAAAAGGGGTCATAATAGATAAGATAATAATATTATAATAATTCATGTCCTTCGTCACCAGGCTGAAAGCTGTAGCGATCGCCATGTCATCGGCAACGACGATGGGCACGTACTTATTCAGCCTTCTTTATACATATACATATACATATACATAATATGAAACTAATAACTATGTATCTATATGTATTGATTCCATAAAAATATGCCAATATAACTAAAACAGAGATGATTACTATATTATATATATATATATATATATATATACAATAGAAGCTAATTTAAAGAATAGGTACTTAAGGTTGGAAATCGCTAAATAGATAAATCCATTTAAAGATATTAAAATCTGTTGACCAGTACTCTCAATTATACAGACTATAATATTGTTAAGCTATATAAGTCTATAAGTCAAGAACTGACAAGAAGGAAAAAATGATAAGTTATGTTGATCCAGGGATATCTTGGTATTATGTATAGTCTTTAAAATTGCCAATTAGATTTTGAAATGACAAATTTTTTATGTCAAAAAAAATGTATTTATAGCTCTTATTATCAACTAAGAGTCTAATATTATTACCCAGAGGTCACTCCTATTAATTCCCTCACAACCATTGCAAATACATTCGATTTGTTCTCAGATTCTCGTCCGCAAGTATGATCAGAGACTTATAGATTAAGATCCTACGATAGTCGTACTAGTAGTGTCTTTTCGTAAATTCTTCACTAGGTACCTATGTACAAATTTTAAGTATAAATAGTACATTAGTAATTATTAGTACCTATATAAAACTAATAAACAGACTCAATTCATTTATGCGATACCTTAATTGAGGAAAACTAAAAGTCTATAACGAATAATGACGTATAAAAAATATAAATACTCGATGTTTAATATTAGTCACAAATTGATAAATTATATGATACAATTCAGCTTGTAAATTAATAATATATACTAATAACTAATAATCTATTACTTAGTAAAAAGGAAAACAATAAATAACGTGTTATATCGTACATACATAGATACCTAGCCTATCAATTATTAACGATACCTCAAGTTTTTAAAGCTCTTTGGACAAAATATACTTAATTGAAGATCTGGAAACGAACATAAGTACAGTATTATATCAACAAGTAAATAATCAATAGACATTTATTATGATCAATATGTACACAAATACTAAGTAGGGAATCGAGAAATATATTTTATCATATAATTAATACTTAAGTTACAAAATGATAATGAATTCTCATACATTATACGATAATTAAAACTGATAAATGATAATGGTATTTTAGACATTTTAATATTATTGCTAAGTTTAGTTAGATTATAATTGGTCAAGTTATACACAACATTGTTTAAAATTAAATTATAAATTAAATTACTCGTGACTAAGAAGCCGCTGGGTATTGAAATCGTACAGTTAAATAATAATTGTAAAGGTAGGTTATAAGTTACCTACTAATTGTTGGTAAATGTATAAAGACGTATCCCCGCGGCATGCAGTTATATTGTATAATAAAAATATATATTACGTAATTTATATACACAGGTATCTAAACAGAAGAATTATAAATTTTTTTACTCAAATACTTTTTTTTTATTAAAAATTTGAAATCGGTCACAATAAATTTTACTTTTAGAGAAGGTCACACGTGTCATGTATAATGTAAGTTCCGGAGACTTCCTCAGTTCAACACGTAAAATTAACCGTTGACATTGGATTTAATTGGACAGTAAATTAAATTTGAGTATAATTTAACGAGGATTGCGGAGAAAACAACACATTAGTTCTAAATGTGTGATGAGATGTTCCGGGAAGAAAAAAAATATAAATGATAAAAACAAATAAGCGTTATAAGTCTATTGCATAAAGTATGATTTACAAATTTAATAATGTCTCTTGAAGATTTGTAAGTGAAAATAACAAAAGATAAATGGATAATAATAAAATTGCCCGAATAATGAATTTCACAGAGCGACCTATGTTTAAATAATAGAAACTCAAAAAAAAATCAGTATTTTTTTTATTTTTTTTTTTTTGTCACCAACCAAATCATTTTTGAACGTAAAGTAATTAATATGTTAATAGTTATACAAATTATAAAAACATTTTTTAAATGCTAGTGAGTTAGCGTAAAATAAATTAAACATTATCCACAGAATTTTAAGATAATAGGACACTACTACTAAGTACGTTTAACAACAATATTATAGTCAACAAGTAATAATAACACATTGACCAGAAGAATTGTAATTAGTTATTATTTTAGGGAGGTGTGGCTTTCTTGTTTTCTCTTTATATTGAGTCAATGGTTTCTTTTCGTAATAGGTGAATAACTATAGTAAGTATCCTCTTAACAAGTATATTTTTTTCTGAAATTACATGCGTGCGAATTTTGTGTATAGGTAGGTATATTCTATTTTATTGTTTTCAATTATTTTCAAATAAATATTCTATTAAATATGACGCATAGTTAATAAGCGACTACTATAAAATTATATTGATATTATATTGTTTTAGCAAAATACCTACATATTCATAAAGATATAAATATGCTAATAATTCACATTAATCATAATTAACCATTACATTATAATATATGTTATTTAATAATATAGCACAGTATAAATTTTAAATCTATTTGTTTTTTTTTACTAATTAAATGAATTGAGTTAAATTAGTTCTAAAAATATTATATTTTACATATAAAAGAAAAATATTTTGGTGATTCGTCAGAATTATGTAACTAAAATAACATAATTATAAATTTTAAGTTGAAAAATTAAAAAAATATATTTATTTAATGGTATACGTGATCATAAAAAACAAA
This sequence comes from Melanaphis sacchari, assembly GCF_002803265.2. Taxonomy (NCBI): domain Eukaryota; kingdom Metazoa; phylum Arthropoda; class Insecta; order Hemiptera; family Aphididae; genus Melanaphis; species Melanaphis sacchari. The sequence continues at coordinate 113,389 of NW_020270431.1, read as the reverse complement.
AAACAACTGAAAAATAGTATAATACAATAACAATTTAAAATGCGCATGAAATAAATATATACTTCTAAAGATTTAATAAAAAAGAACAAAAAATATTTTTTTGCTTTACATTGAGTTGAAGGTGTATTTTAGTGAGCATTAAGTGTATTAACAGAGTATATTATAATATCTTTAATGAATAATTATTTATTTATTCGCATAGCTTTAAATGAATAATAATTAACGATATTACAATTTTAATGATATAAATTAATAATATACAAAAGTGAGTAATAATATGTAATATTCGTAATGAATTTAATCAATGGTAATTAACAAATTGTAAATAATAATAGGTATTAGGTAATAGTAATAATGCTTATAATTGTGGAGCAATAATGCAAAACGTGTACTATTAGCATTTATGTCAAAATGTATGAATACAATAAACTATATGTTTAAAATGGCAGAGATTCGATTAGCATCAACAGATTAAGTTATAACGTATTATTTCTTGTTTAGGAACCAATCTTAAAATGTTGTTGATGCAAAACGTACTATTTACACAGGATACATTTTGTCGAAATGAACTATTTGCTGTTTAAGGCTAAACGTATTATTTGCTATAGATTCCTTAATAAAAGTTTAAAAAACGTGCTAATTACATTAATATTTCCGAAACTTATACTATTTCCAACCTGATGCAAAATGTATTATTTCTTTTGTAAAGTTATAAATGATATAGAAATGAAAATGTATAACAAGTACTATTCACAAAAGCAACTTTGTCTTAAACCTTTTTTTATTATTACATTTTATTAAATTAGATAGATTTCATATATATTTTAAAAGTTATTTTTTATCATATAATTGAATTTTTAATATAAATTTAAAAAAAAAATTGTTCATAACTTTGATACTCTTATTATTATGTCCGTCAAAACTTTGTGATAAGCTCTAAACAATGAAATTGAATTGCGATTATAAATGTATTAATTAATACTATTTAATTAATCGATGAATCGTCATAACTATTAAAAATTACTTCCACTAAGTTTGATTTAATTTACATCTAATTATCAAACAAAAATTTATTTTAAATAAACTGAAAAAAAAATGTATACACACATAAAGGGGGAAAAAACTATTAGCGTTTCCAAAGTTCATGGAAGGATACCAACAAAAATCGAAATCGTAAAAAAAACCTATAATTTTGGTACATTGTATAATGATTTTGTGCAGCTGCCAAAAAATAACCACATAAAGATACCAGAGTAAAATTACGTTAAGAATTTTCTGAAATTTTTTAATATTCTTAAAGACTCTATACAATTTTATAGAGATATCTTCAAAGATAGTGATGAAATTGAAAATGAAGAGCTAGAAAATGTACATAATGATGATAATAATCATTGAGTTATTTTATTAAAATATTTGATTTATAATATACCCATCACTTGATACATAATATATTAAATTTTTAAATGTATTCTTATTTTTTTTTAATTTAAATTTTTAAACATATTTTATAATTATAAATGTTATATTTTAACTTATTCAAGTTTAAAGGTGTTCTTTTGTAATATTTTATTCACTTTGTTTTTTCTTTCAATTTGAACATTTTAAATTTAAATATCCAAAACCTAATATTTTAATTAACTCTATTTTACTTTTTAAAGTCTGAAAGCGTTTTTTTAATATTTTATTAATATTATATTATAGCCTAGGTTGTTTTTTTAATATTATCTCTATATTTTATTTATTCACGTATGAAAGTGTTCCTCTCTAATATTTCATTTCCTTTGTTCTTTTTTTACTTAATAGTTAATACTTATTAAAAGTTATAAAAGTTATTATAATAGTGTTATATTAAAATTATGTTGACGTCAAGGCGGTATTTAAGTGGAGTTGCAAAAATAAAGACTAAAAATGAAAAGATAAAATAAAAACAAATAATGGCTTGATCAACAGACCAATTATTTTAAAAATAAAACTAGTATGTACCTAGGATGAAGTTTAAAAAAATTATACTTAAGCACAATAACTAATGGTATTTAATATTTAAACAATTAACATATTACAATTTTATTAAAATACATAACAAATGGCGGAATGCAATAAAAAATTGTAATTTGTTGGTACATTCAAAATTTAGTATTTTAAATTATGTATAAACTAATGAAAAATATATTTTTTTTGTATATAATAATTCTTTCATACTTGGTATAGAATGACTTAAATCATAAATGACTAGTTTTCAGGAGAAGCAATTTAAAGTGGTATTTACAATTTAAGGTTTTTTTATGACTTAAGACAATAATATTTGACTACTAACATAACTTAATACACTATTGATTGGTGTGTGTATAGTGTATACTGTATATATATGTAGATACTATATTGTATGTATATAATATGTATTACATATATTATATCAATATGGTACACACTACGTGTTATTTTGATTTTCAATATTAAGTAGATTTAACAAATTAATATTTTAATTACCAACATATTTATTTTTATTTTTATAGCTTTTTATCACTTTACATAATATTTTAATTTTATTATTATATTAGATTTAAATAGAAATCTGATATTTATTTATGTTCTGCAATATTTTATTTATAATCAAATTTTAACAAAATATATAGTATAGATATATACTATATCGAGCCTTTAATTAATATTTTTTGTGATATAAAAATAAATAAATAATATACGTAGTTTTAATTTAATAACGTCATACTGGATGATCATTGCACCTTTTTCATACAAAAATAGTTTTAGACTTCTTAGAATTTTCTCATCATCATTACATTAATTGTAAACTTATGAGTTGTGGACCTATGAAAAAATATTATTACGTACATATTAAGCTTTATGCCTTTTTTCTTAGGGCCCCGCAAATTGATTCTGTCAGGGACTTCAAGAATCCTAGTTGTGACAATCAGATTGGCTCTGTAACAGTAGATACCTCTATAAAGGTTATTAATAAGATTTAGCAATTCCAAAAATAACAATTTAAATAGATTTGCAATTAAAGGATGTAAAATAGGGATGAGCATGTATTAGAGTGAGTTACCACGTGTACAGCCTTTACCTATATTATATTAATACATTTTTATATAAACGAATCGAATTATATTTAAAATATTAAATGTACAACGCTATACAGCTCTATCCGAAATATGACAGTAGATTAAATTATATAATTAATGGTCTTCTGCAGAATATCGAAAACAATATATATTTATCTCCGTCGACGATTTTATCGTCTAGCCGCGAACATTGTGCCATTTTCATTGTCAGTGTCAAAAGTCAACTGGTTGACGCAGCAATGGAGATCAAAACGGTGTCGTGGCGGTGGATTATGCTGCAGCAATATAAAATATATTACTATCATGCACTTGTACGTAAATAAAAACGTACACACCCGCTGTAAAAAAAAAAAACATCGTCTTTATTGTTCTCAAACGTCGGTTCGATCCCAAATGGGTCGGGCCCGACAACTGCGACGACGCGATTAATGAAATATCTATCTATAATGAAAACATGTATGATATATATACATATTTATATTTTTTTTTATGCGTTCTTAGATAATAATAATAATAATAATAATAATATGTTCGTATTAATTTTTTGAGCTACGTCAACATCCTTGTAAAACGATTTCGGCCGACATTGCGGCGCACATGATCATAATAATATTATTATTATTATATAGATACACGCATATATTAAAATATTTTACGCGCGCACATGATCTTAACCGCTCGACTAGTGTTATCGTCGGATCGATCTGCGATAGCACAACGTCAAACCGTCGTACATCACAGTATAACGTACAATATTATTCATTCTATGCATAATATTATTACATGAGCCTATGAGTAGTGTACAGAATCTGTCCTTCTGTAGTCCATCCGGAGACGACGCGAAGGGCGTATATTTTATAATATTATTCGTATAAAAGAGGAAGTTCGGACGATCTGCCGAATTAGTACGATAAATACGTCTGTAATTTAATTTTAATTTTTTTTTCAAGCGTGTCTAATAAGTAATACCTAACGATTTAGGGTTATATTTTCGTGTAATAGATCGTAATCTGCAAAGGTTTAACTCAAAATTCACTGCAGAGACGATCGCTCGCATATCATACATAATACCTGTATATTATAAAATGCAGGTATTATACGTGTACAATGTACATAATATATATTTATATATATATATATTATATACTCGCATTGTGGTATTTTCGGTATGAAAACGACGGTGAGGAGGGAACGCGTAATTTGATAGAGGCACTTTCAGTATAGCACGGCAGCAGCCGATAATAATACGGTTCGTCCATCAGATCTCGCGATATAATTCATACGCGACCATTAAGATACTTTATATTACAGACACGTTTTTAAATAGTTTACTTATATGGTATATACCATTATAATTTAAATATTTAATCCGTAATTATAAACTCGTATCATCGCATTACTATAAAATACTATATTACTATTGTTGCAGTTATTATTATCATAGTATTGTCTTTGCGGCCGAACGTAACAACGATAATATTGTTGTTATTCACTAGCGCAGTCGCGGGTTGTCGTCACCGCTTCGATCTATAAATCCATTAATCACACGAGTCAGCTTCGCAAACCGCGGATCGTAGGATGGATACAAGTGCCTATATAGGAAGCGCGCAGTCATTTTGTTTACTTGGGTTCTAGGCCAAAACGATTAACCGCCGCGATAACACAACGCAATTATTATTGTTGTTATTATTATTATTATTATTATAGTCATCAACCTGTAGGTATACCTATTACCAGGTTAACCGTACATAATAGTATTACTATACAGTATACATGGGATGAGACACGCGTCATACACAACATTGCTACGCGTACAACTTGGTTTTTCTTCGCGGTGCCAATACGATTATGCACACAGCTATTAAAATGTATACTATATTTTTAATAGGTACCTTACTGCATCACGCCTACTATAATTATTGTATGCTATAGAGTAGAATAGTAACACAATATATAGATATACTACGTTGTTTTCACGAGTGGATTCTGCAAGCATTTCTGTGTATATAGTGATGTAAACACATAATATATACACATCACATATTAAATAATACGTATCTATATACCGCGCGCCACTGTTCACTGAATGTACTTTTAGGGATCAATCGGTTTTCAATGATGAAAATGGGTGCGGCCGAATGCCGGACATGAGTCGTCGATCATTGGTATAGATGGTAGTATAATAATTATATGCGTCTAAGAACAATAGACTTATTGCGAAAACTAACGTTTTGTTTTCTGCGGTTGTGAACGCTTTTAATATTTGTATTTCTCTCTGAAATCCTGACGCTACATACTACACTATAGGTAATGTGATCATTTTATTACCAACATTAGATGATAACAATAGATAACGATGGATACAGTTAAAATTTTAAGTTAAAATAGAGTTGTACATATAAGTAGATTACATATTATGTATTTCGGTTAAAACAAAAATTATGTTGAGACGGTTTATAAAAAATGCAGGCTTCACCCTTTTTTGCTAAAAACCATCTTTTTCTTATTTAGCTATTGTCCCTTCGGGCCTGTACAATAGTTTTTTGTAAAAAAATATTTACAATTAAAGCAACTAAACTAAACTAGTTTCTTAAATGTTATTAAATATAATTATATCTAAAATAATGATTTTTAACAATGAAAATTGTTACGTACAGCCGTGAAAAAGTAATTTTCAAAATAATTTTATATTAAATGTTATATTAGTTAAATAAAAAATGTATAAAATAAAATAATACAAAGTATATAGTATATATCTTTATGATTACTAATGAATAAAAAGTATAAAAATAGTAAAATATACCTTCACAAATTTATCAAAAATTAAAATTAAGTATTATTTTTTATAATCTATTATGATAATGTTTGACAAATATATAGACGTATTATTGATACTATTTTTATAGCTTTTAATGTAAGCTTCATTTTATCGTTTCTGTTCCATATTTCTTTTATCATGATTCATGACTAACACGATATGTTTTTAAAATGTTGATTGGTACTTCTAATTTGTTAGTATATATTCATCTAAATTTCATTATTAAAGATACTTCACCATTTTTTCATTATAGATGAAGTATGTTATTAAAAACTTTGATAAAAACCTAAATGGGACAACTCGCAAGCAGTAGTAGCTGTTCTATTTAAACATTTTAAACTCGCTGACGCAGTAGCCTCTAATTTGATGTAAACCATCTTAATTTACAAAATTGTCACTGAAGCAATCTCAATATATTTTTAATCTATCATCATAAGGGATAGTTGGTTACAAAATCATCTACGTAACATTCAGATACTTCCTATGGGTCTAAAAACAATAATCTAAAATTTTGTCTAATCTAATCTATTGCCTTATTTAAATCGATTCATTTTTATAAGCTACAGATGAACCAACAATTTATATACTCCTCCGCCGAGCTTAATAGTTAAACAGAATCTATACAACCTACTATTTTGATATTCAAATTTATTCAACAGATATGAGAATTGGCATTTAAAAGTAGATTGTGATCTATTTTGATGAAAATTGTAAATTTAGTAAATTTAACAAATTATTTAGTTAAATAATCAAAAATATCGTTATTAATTTTTCAAACGATTATCATATAATATTATAAAAACTTAAACGTAATTTCATTTGTTAATTATTCAAGAGGACATAATTTATTATTTTTTTATTCATTACACTCATTAGATTATTAGTCATCAATCATCACGCATACTATCTAGTACAACATTTTATTGAAAGTTATTTAAGTTTTTTAAGTTGTATACAATAATTTTAATCATACAATAAAATGTAATTAAATTTAAAATAAATGTTTATTTGAGTTTATCTAGTTATAAATTGTTAATAATTCTATACTGGCTGAAAAGGGAAATGTACTCTCTTCAAAAAGGGGACCACATATACATAGCATATTAATTTAGATTTAGCTTAGTATTAAATAATATCTTTGCCCCTAGCTAAAACAAGTTAGACTGTGCATATACGACAGTTGTTTATTATACATATATTATACCACGCGGAGATCAGTCACCGGAAATGGATTTTTTGGGACTAGCATAACTATACACATAGATACAGAAATAAACAAATAAAATACCACTTAAACAACGCACTATATCTATCATTTGAGCAGCGGTTGACTTTAATCGCACACGTTCATAACACGTAAAAATTATCTTATATTTGTGATGCGCATATGGATGCCATTATTTAAGTGTCATTTAAAATGTCCCTACAAATTGCTATTTCGACCTTTATGTATTAGTAAAATATATAACTCGTGCTTAGTATTTAATATCTATAAATGTATAATATTTGCTATAACTATTTACTATAACTGCCGCTTTTCCTTAAAATGTAGGTATACAGTTGATTTGTTACTGCTCAGTGTTTATTACATAATATCATATTATTATATACGGCAATTGCAAAATTTTATTCTTCCGCATTACATGTACTTGCCATTGGACACCTTTAATTATCATTAATTTCGAAATATTCGTAAAATAAATTGGCCGTGAAATAGCAGTTTAGTATTAATATACGTACTTCGCAGCTTGAAAATCTAATACTATTCATCTAGATGCAGTGATAATAAATATACTTATTATGTTTTACACTTAATTACTATCAATTACGCTATAATGTTTTTAATATAGAAATGTATTATTAATGTGATTCACAAAGTAGATAGGTAATCTATGTCTATGATCAGTTCATTGATTATGAAAAAAATTGACTTAAAAAAGAATTTACTGATTTTTTTTTCAATCAAGAGCGAGTTTTACAGGTAATTTTTTTAAGTAATTATCTATAACTATTTTTTACAGATGAAAAGTTAGAAATTTTAGAAATAGTATAATATAAAAAAAAAGTTAATTGAATAATGGCATTTTTTTGACAAACTAAAAAAGTTTGTTCGGTTTTAACAAATTATTTCAAAATTTATGCATTAAATAATAATGTTATATGCATAAATAATCATTAAGTATAGAGATGTAATTTAAATACATTATTGGCACTTGTATGTTACAGCGAATTTAACGCAATTATTTATAATAATATTATAGTAAGTAATATTTGTAAAGAAATTATTAATTTGAATTGCATTTACCAATATAATACTAATGTAATGAAAACACGGTAACGGGATAGCTAATAGCTATACAAACAAAACCGTTAAAATGTAAATTACCTACATAAATATTATCATATTTAAAATGTAATTTATAATGTTAAATGTGTGATATTATATAACATGTATACTATATAGTATTGTGTATTCATTCAATCATTTTGTTATTTTTAATTTACTTTTAATGTACAATTGTGTACCTATATGTTATTGTTAATTATGCTCTATTATTATTTATTACTTATTAATATGTCGAGGCCCAAGTTCATAAAATCATTATAAATATAATTAAAGAACCTAATTAGGAATTGGTTTCTGTGAAAATAAATAAATGTTAAAATTTGTAAGCTGAATCCTATACTTCTATTAAACGGCATAATATACCGATTACAAAGTATATAGATACCCATACGTACATGCAATAAGTTATAAAAATAACGTCAATAGCGTTTAAATGAGTTTTTATAAACATGTATCAGCATAAGCACTTATTTTTAATGCTTAGAAAAGTTTAGTTATATGAAAATATATTTCAATTGTTTCAGTAAATTTCAAAACCACAGTTGCGTATTAAAAGCACATTATTGTTATTGATATCGAGTATATTTGAGTATTCGACAATACATGAGAATATGGATTCATTAGTTTAAATTACACGTGTGACTCATTTACGAGTATTGTCTATATCGAGGTATTATAGTATTAACTATAAAGGATTAGCATGGGAATGCTTAAATTAGTTAATATTTAGAGTCAATAAATTATCTAAAACCATAATAATATTACCTCTACAAATACTTATTACTACTACAACTCTATACCATATGTGTAGGCAGTGCAAGTTTAAGTTGTAACATATCAAAAAATGGGCCTTAGATTTATACACCAAAGTCTTGGATTTTGTAATAACCATTTGTTTTTAATTATTTAAAAAAATATAAAAATACTTAATCATGGACAGATACAAAAATTGACATAATACCTATGCTTCACATTTTGTTAATACTAATACGTACTTCGGTTCACTTAAACTGTGGCCTAACAGTGCTTGTTCTTTCATACAAACCTGACTCCAGAATTCTGGTAGACATATATTTTCGTATTTTATACCATTATATTTATTTCAATTTGTATGGCTGCTTAATCAAAAGTAATATATGTATTAATAATTATTAATAATAGAACATTTGATAAATTCTCTAATTTTCATAACGTTAAACCAAAAACCCAAACATAAATTAAATTAATTCAAGTTAATTTTATCCCACTCGAACTATATACCTAATCAATTTAGATTTTTAAAACTTACTTGAACCTATTCTTATGATTTTATTTTACAGAAGAAATACCATTTATATTGAAATATGAACATCGTACGACGCCAAAGCTGTAAAACGGAAAAAATCGCAAACTTTATTTTCACGCGGTCCGAAATAATATGTGGAATTAAATGTATACGTGATAAACTATTGTACTTTCCGCGTAAATTATGCTATTATAAGATAAGTAAATGATTAAGAGATAAAAATGACTAATTTTTCGCTTTACAGCCAAGAAACGATATGTTTCTGGACATTTGGCGTGTCTTTATATTTTGTTACAAATAGTAATTATCACAGAAATAATGCGCATTATGTACACAATTATTACAACATACTGTAAGATATAATACATATTAATTATTATGCATAGTTAGTAGTTATACAATTATTCAAAGATAGTCTCCACAGTACTGCGATACCGACAAGATGGGCACGCTAAGGTACATAGATATCGGACAATATATATATATATTGAAACACTAAACGCCATTCGATTAATCATAAAATTGTATAGAAACATACTGCATACGTATAGTACCTAAATTCATGAGATAAAAGGTCGAACGACCATAATAATAATATTATGTGAACTGCCGTCACGACGGAAGCGCACCCGATGGCTTGAAGTATACGTATACATAATATTGTTATCCATAAATAAAGTATATTATCATTGATATTATGCTTTTGATTTCCTACATCACATATTCTATGAGACCGTCAGATGTACAATAAAAACGCGCTAGTGTGTTTACAGTGTACATCGATATAAAATCGTTAGATCTTAGATAGATGCAATGAAAAATGTATGAACTCGAAGGTCGTATTCAACACGATTTATTTAATTAGCCCTGGAGCAGTTAACGCCGCACAAAGCACATACACTGGCGCACTACCACTGCAGCGTATTCGGTTTCATATGATACGTATAATACTGCTGTAATTGTCACATAACGATTTTTATACATATTAAAATATAAATATATGTACGAGAAAAAAAATTGTACATGCACATAATGCATATAACGCTGGCATATAATATCATCAAATTATTCTTTTTGTCGACATTCGGACGTGCTCTCTTTTGCAGGTATATATCAACAAATGATGTCAGTAAAGTTTGGTATCGGGACGTATAGTCATCGTCCATCGATATCAGCAGTGCGTAAGCATTCAAGACAGGGCCAGATTTAATGATTTTCTCTAGATACACTCATACATTCAACCAACAAAATTCACAATTTATCTTATCCAATCAATACTATACTCAATTTATTTATTTATAAAAAAATCATTTGATCCTATTATCTGGTGCACTTATTATATAATATATATATATTTAAAAAGTACTATTTTTTACCTGTCTAAAACTTAAGATAATCTTCGTTTTATAAACGAGATAAGATTTAGAAATAATAATTTTAACCAAGTATTCAGGAAAGATCTTTAAAATGTTCTAATATCGTTAGTAAAATGTTTCTATAATATCTGAAAAAACATTGTTATAGAAAATGTACCTACGTTAAGCTATATTCTCGTTGAATAGTATTGATTTATTAGAGTAACAACATTACATAAACTGATTCAAAGGTAGCGATAGTTATATCGGTCAAATATAATATAGTAATGCTAATTGTCATCCGTCATGCTAAGTGCGATCGCACATCAGATCTATTCAAACACATTGCATAAATGACAAATTATACTATAGAGGTAGAGATTTTAAATCAAAGTTTTAATAAAATATTCACTATCGTTTTTATTTTTAAAAATAGGGTGTCTATTCTATAAGTTTTAATGAAACACGAGACTTATTAGTTTCGTCTTTCATCCATCAATATAGTAACACTTTTATTTAATTGAAATGCGTTCATTGTAGAAAATAAAATTTTACAACAGTATGTTAACGTGAATATTTAATGTATCTACGTGTATGAAATGAATAATCAATTTTTTCCAAAGTACCTACAAAATATGTCTGAAAATGAGTTCCATAAACTTTTAACACATTCGATTTAATAACTTTATTATTTAAAAATAATAAAGAATCGTTTTCACAAAATGTAATATTTAACAATGAAATAAAAATATTTTTACGTTTTATTAAAACTTGGATTATGTGCAATAAAATTGCTGTCCCTGATCTATAGCCTATAACAGATAGGTAATATTTAGTTATATATATCCGTTATTATACAAAATTACACAGCTGTAGCGGTATACACGTTTTTGTTTAAGTAAGCAAATCTAAACTGTAGTATCTATACAAACATCAAAACAAAAAATGTTGATTCATAATTATTTGTTTATATTTTTAATTCTTATTTTAAAATCAAAAATAAAACATTTTTCTCTTATTTTTTGGCTTTATTACCATAAAACTATTAATTACTCAAGTATAAGATATTAAGAGTAAATTATGGGGGAAAAACAGAACAATAAGATTTTAAAATAAAATTTTCGTTAAATATTAAGGTTATGAGCTTAACAAATTTAAATGTAGTAGTCTTATAAGGAATAACATTTATTATAACGGCGTGTTGGACTGAATGTGAAGTGGATTGAAACTCGGAATCATTGGATGCTGTAACACCTTGAACCCGGGCGTCTTCAAATTCAATCTGGTATCCTAATATTAAAACCAACACCAAGCATTAGAATATTGATAAAGTAATATAAACTAAATATTATTTGGTGTTATTCAGGCGTCGTGAATAACTATACTTATACTTCAGACTACTATAATATAAGCATCACAGTAATTATTTGTGGAAAAATTGTAATCATGCGTAATTATTTTTAATAATTGCACATGCGACATCATTGTTGAGTTGAAGAAAAACTATATGTATGTGAGTAAAGTAGTTAAAGAGCACAAGGTTAGGTCATAAGTAGATTAACGTGTGGTGGTTGTTTTAAATGGGAAAAAAAACAATGGAAAACATAAGTAGCGTACCGCAACTAGCATGTGAACATACATTATTATTATGGAGGACAGAAGGATAACTTAATATTATTATGTATTGTTTTTAATTTAAAAAAAAAAAAAAACTATAATTTACTTAGAATTACGAATTCAGCAAAACGAAATAATTAAAAAATATGTATATACGAATCGTGGTCTAAAAACTGATACATAATATTATTATGATAATGCAATTATATTTTTATTTGATCACATAACGTACAATATACTTAATTTATAGTCAAATAGAATTAAAAACATCATAATATTATACTCGTTGAAAATTTATCAATTGGTAGAAAATAATAAAAGAAAAATCATAAAAATATGAAGCTTGATGAACTTAGGGCAATTGTAAAACCCAATTTTTGAACCTAAATAGATCAATATAAAGTCACTAGGGCACAAATGTTGATTAAGAAAAAAAATTTAAAAATTGATCATGTAATAAAGCACGTGACCTAGCCATAGCCATCACTTTTCAAGTTAAATCGTGTCTGATTTAATGTGAAGATTTTAATTAGATTTTTTATGATTAGACGGTCTGCAAATATTTCCAAAGAAAGTAAGAAGAAAATAAAAGGAATAAAGGAAAATTATAATTAAAACGTGAATAACGCACTTTCATGCGTCAATTAGCATTACGATCGACAGGGTAAATATTATAAAAGCCACAAAAAAACATAATTGCATACAAGAATACCGCTTACCAATTCCGTTTGTTTAGTCTCGGTTCCAAAAGATTTCCCGTACACTTTTAGCGACTCATCCCTGTTGACACTGGTCCAATTGGATACGATGTTGTACATGGCAATTTTCTCATCGTCGGACGTATACTCGATTTCGTCCAACACGCGCAAGAACATTTCGTGTAGGTAGTTCGTTATTTTGGTGTCTTTGTAATTTTTCCCCACGTAATAGTTGTTGAAGACGCGGTATAAAAAATAGTACACTTTCCTGGAACGACAAGAGTTGACACATGTTAAACTTGATAATACAATTATATATTGGCCATTTTAATCATATGCATACCCTATGAGATACAAAAAGTGTCGATGTAGATGTAGAATATATTATAATATTACATAGGTTAAATTCATCGATAGCCAGCAGATTAAAGATAAATAAAATAAGGTTGGAATTCCAAACCCCCTCCCTTCCTCGATGAAACCGCAAGATAAAATTAAATCTTCCGACATTTGAATATCATTCAGTCAATAATTTTCACCAACGAGAATCGCCCCGGGAAATTTACCTGAAGTCTATGACGTTATTTGAGGCGTCCGAGGTCGTTTCCGGCGGAGGCGTACATTCTGACATTATCAAAAATGCGCTGGAAAATAGTTTGAACTTGTCGAACTGACACGGATCCTTGTAAAACGTCTCTAGGTACTCCATCCACTTGACCATCACGTCCTTGGGCTTGGTTCCACCAGCAAGGAACAAGTCATCCATTTCGTTGAGGTTGACGAACCGCATGACCTTCATGTCTGAGCACTCAGCCTCTTTCCGACATTCGATTTTAAGCTGGCGCAACTTTTGCTCCACATGTTTGAGCTTTTTGGTGGGTACGCGTGTAGCTATTCGAGTCAGGTTACCAATTCCATACATGTCGATGGCTTCAGCCAACTGGAGCTTTTCTAATTCTGTCCAAACATTGGACGATGACTGGTACGCGAGCTGTCAGACAAAACAAAGTCGTAAATAAGAGAAAAATTATAGTTATAAATAGATAATTGGTGTGATAATTAATTATGAATAACGTTACGCTGCAGTGCTAAAATTCGATTACTTGTAAATTACTATTTCACATACTATGCGACGTCAACGAATTTAACGTTTTTGCGAATTGTAGGTGTAACTATTTAACTATTATAAGTCAAGATTGACAAAAATTGAAGAACCGTGTAGATATAGTTTAAAATAGTTTGTTGTTTAGGTAAACGGCGTAAAAATAGGATCAATGTTTTAAAATTTTTATTGTGTAGGTATAAAAAATAATAATGTGAATAAAAGCGAAAAGTTTTAAGTTTCAAAGATAATTATTATACTTCAAATTATAACAAAATAATTATGAAATGTTGTTTAAGATAAATCAATATATTTCATTTAAAAAATAAAATTAATAGTACTAATAAAAAATTATACCTTTGTTTTTTACGATTAAATTAATTTTATAAATTTCTGTATAATGATGTATATAGATGTTTCTCATGAACTTTTATTTTCAAGTTTCGAACCAGCGATTTTTTTTTTTATTGAACTTAAAAAAAACATCAACAGCAAAATTTATTAGTTTCGTGTTTAATACATATTGCGTCGTATAGCTAAAATTATACAATTAATACGTTGTTAATTATATGTAATTACTAGGTACTAACATTAATATTATAATTATAATTAACAGAAGATATACATGTTATTGTATAGATCGGTCATTCTTAGAAAAACCAACATACTTGAAATATTTTCAGAGCCTGGTCCTAACATTTCGTTCATTTTGAGTGGGATGTTGAATTTTCTCAGTTCGTCGAAGTATTGGTAGCACTCTGTTATTATATGTTTAATTGTTAGATTGACCCCAGAAACTGTATATTGGGTGGGCTCCTCTTTGGTCACAAAGAACTTGTGAGTCAGCCTTGTGTGGCCTATTCGGAGGCGATTAATTATGATTTTTATTTTCAAGTATCGACCCAGCGAAATTGTTATCAACATACAACGAAAAAATGTCAAAAATTATTGAATGTCTATTGAGGATTAAGACTACATGTATTGTCTCCATTTTACCAACTTTCCTTTAGAAATATCTAAGTAAATTAATCTGAATAAATTCACAATATAATACGCTGCATACGAACTGAGTCCCAGTATAACCTTTTATGATGAATTAAGTCCCGGGTGTTTTAGGGTATATACCAATTGAGTCCAGTGAAATTTTAGGTATAATACTAATTGAGTCCGTGTTTTAATACTAACTGAGTTCCGACAATTTAAAAAAAAAAAAAAAAACAATATTTTCCTTCCCATTTTTATAGACTTAGGACTGTCGATAACAAAAAATGCTACAGGTATGGCTAAAAAATTTTTTTTTTTCAAATATTTTATAATAATGTAGGGGTATAATACAGTATGAATAATTTGTGTATAATTTAATAAATATGGAAAATGATAAAATAAGTTTTTTTATACTGGTAAAAATGTATGGAATAAGCATTGTTTATATTCAAATCTAGTTATTTTTTTTGATTACAACAATGTAAAATTTGATGTTCGATTTCTTTTTCTTTTTCTTTTATATAATTTCTTGTATTAATTATATAAATACTTCTAATTTTTATATAAATTTCGCATTGTACATTCAATAAAATGTTTATAAATTGGTAAATGTTTGGATGGGCTGAATACAATAACATAGCATTAATTTTCGAATGAAAGGATTCACAGCTGTTAGTGATCCTCGCCAATGAATATGAAAATGAGGCTGCATGACGAGCATAACGGCTGTGCGGCATAATTTCCACTTTGCCTGGACTTAAGGCGGTTGATTTTATATTTTACTCAAAATAATCCTCGGACTCAATTCGTATACTATTAGTTTCCTAACCTCGGACTCAATTAGTATATATCCCGTTTGTACCCGAGACTCAATTAGTATATTATTTTATTCCCCTTCAGGTATAGGGATTCAATTAGTATATAGCGATATAATATTATAGTAACTATATAATTGTATGTCTATATATATATCATAATACAGAAATCCAATAAATCCAAAAATTCACAAATAATACAACCAGAATGTTATTTTTTGATAATTTAATAAATTTACGCGTTTTATCACTTAAATAAATTATAGTTGAAAATGATCAAAATAATAACTGTAAAAAAATAGAGTTTATATCTATAATCAAATTTTACTTAATTTATTAAGACACGTAATCGCGTTATTAAAATTAAAAAGTGTAAACATTGTTGACATAGAGGAAATTGAATATGAAGTAGATATGTATATTATAATCTCCTTAGAAAAAAAAAATGAACTGGCTACAAAACTATTGTAGTTTGTACGTTGTCGAGGAGATATTCACTATAATGTTTATTCGTTCGTACGGTTGCGAATAAAATACGAAATTTTTGTTGTCAGTATTAGTTTAGATTTCCTACCATCCAGTCTCTCGTATGAAACAAATTTTTTATACCAATTAACAATAATAAATAATAGTTTAATAATTTACATCATACATTTCTTTTATTAAAAGGCGATTTTAAAACAGTTCAAATGTATTTTAGTTTTAAAATGAATAAGAAACAACACTATAACGACAGCAAATACCGTGAATATGCTTTCGAATGACTTACGATCAACGGTAATATTTATAACATTGTTGAAGAGTAATAAATCAAATTCACAGAAGAGTAAAATATCTATAAATATATATTTATGTTTATTGATGTTACAATAATGTGAGTTATTTAATACACTTTTTTAATTTTTATATCAAAATAATTTAAAAACGAATAATTGTAGACACTTGAATATATTTTTATATAATTATTTTCAAAACAAAATATTTTTGATTTTTAAAGTTATTTTTATAACGAAAAATAACAATTAACAATGATTACAAAAAATATTATTCATTGTGACTTAAAGTTTCTCGTTACTATGTATATTATTATTATGAACTGGCTACAAAACTATTGCAGTTTGTACGTTGTCGAGGAGATATTCACTATATGTTTATACGTTCGTACGATTGCGAATAAAACACGAAATTTTTGTTGTCAGTATTAGTTTAGATTTCCTACCATCCAGTCTCGTATGAAACAAATTTTTTATACAAATTAATAATGATAAATAATAGTTTAATAATTTACATCATACATTTCTTTTATTAAAAGGCGATTTTAAAACAGTTCAAATATATTTTAGTTTTAAAATGAATAAGAAACAACACTATGACGACAGCAAATACCGTGAATATGATTTCGAATGACTTAGGATCAACGGTAATATTTATAACATTGTTAAAGAGTTATAAATCAAATTCAGAGAAGAGTAAAACATCTATAAATATATATTTATGTTCATTGGTGTTACAATAATGTGAGTTCTTTAATACACTTTTTTTAATTTTTATACCAAAAAAATTTAAAAAGGAATAATTGTAGAGACTTGAATATTTTCTTAAATATTTTATATAATCATTTTCAAAACAAAATATAATTTTCAAAATATTTTTGAAGTTATTTATAAACATTTTAAATGCTTAGTTTATTTTAGTTTTTTTCTTCGATTATATAGGTATAGTCAGTAAGTTATAACATAAAAATTAAATACAAGATCCTTTTAAGTTGAAAGTTAAGTTCATCGTTCATGCAATAATAAAATATATTAAATCATATTTTTTAAGCGTTATTATAAGTTTAATTTTTTAACAAAATTGTAACAAATTTGTAACGAAAAATAACGATTAACTATGATTACAAAAAATATTACTCATTGTAACTTGGAGCTTCTCGTTGCTATGTATATTATTATTTGTTTATTAACATTTAATTTTGTATATGAACACAACGTTTTTAATTATTTTTTTTCAATGAATTTAGATTAGTTTTAAACTAGTAATTATTCCACAAACCTATTAAAATCGTTTTACAGTACACCGGTATTGACTTAATTTTATAATAACTATATTTATATTATATTAATTGATACTATTTAATTGTCATTAATAATAAAGGTGATTTGTTTTTTGTAATAAATATTTCAACCTAATACATATTACTAATAGAAAACTAAATTACAGCAAACAATTTTCTCGTTTATATTTTTTGCGCTCTCTTTTTATTTATCTATCGGTTCTCCCCCGATGGGACCCACCTTGTCGTGGTGGGGGAGCTTGCAGACTCAAATATTCGATATTTGAGTCTCACCAAGAGGTCCTGAGCCAGCCCTTACTTTCATTAGTTGGGGCTGGTAAGGTTTGAGGGAGCCTTCTAGCTATTAGTAAATCCCTCAAAACAAACAATTATCACACAATGAAAAGCACAAAACAAAAAATAAACCTTACTGAGAATTCGGATATCTCGGGCCCGGCAATTGGGAGCATGTGGTGCGCGTCCCAAGGGTCGGTACGATCACACAGTAGCACCACTGGTAATGCGCGAATGAACTTGGAAAATGGCTCATGCAATGGAGATACAACGACAATAGAATTTACAACGAACGGACCTTTGGTAGTGGAACATAGTGGATTTAGTCAACTATTTGAACAAATACGCTTGGCTATAATACAAGCAAAATACTTAACTCCGATTCACGATAGATCGTCTATGACAAGTGATTCGGATGATTATTCTTCAGGAGACGACGATAACGACGATAATGACGACGGGTTGCCGGGTGTGCGTCATTCGAAAAAGCCGCCCTTAGCAGAAGTTCAATTTAAAACTGCAGCAGAAATAGTCGCTGTACGAACTCGATATATCCATAGGCAAAGTCTATACATGTCGAGTTCGAAATTGCAGTCGGCACTGATGAGGACGTTAGATTCAGAGCAGTCGTGGCCATCAGGTTTAGCGTTGAAGACACCGTCGGACTTGAATCTGAGATTGACAACGCACTCCCAGTCAGTATGGTCAAGCGACGATGAACAATTGGAAAAGACAAATTTAGTGAAGTCATTTAGTTTCGATTCATTATGGTCAAACGAATATGATGAATATGTACCACAAGATTATATTCGGTCGTGGCGGACAAAGTTAGATCTAAGTTCGTCAACGCATTCGACACCAAAGTCGTCAACGGATATAAAGCAATTTGAACTATCAGACTTTGAGCTGATAAGATCTTCTTCGCACTCGTTAATGATAACCCCGTCGGATGAAAATCAAATGTGGTCGATTTGGGAAGAAATAAACGATATAAGTATTAATGAAGAAGAAGTGATGGAAACCGAAAACGAAGCAGTGGAAACTGGGGACAATACAGCGGAGATGGCAGTACAACCACCAATACCTAAACGTAAATCTTTTCTGTCGGTACTGGGGAGAAGAATACTGAGTGCCGGTAGAAAGCTATGTTGTTGCGGTGGCAGTGGCCACAAGCGTAGGTAAATTAAGTACAGATGGCTCTAATTTTGTATTATAGGCATACTGAGAAATCTTCTATGAATGATTTTATTTTTATTCATATTTTTTATTTTTATCTACAATTCAGTTGTTCATTGGTATTTCCATGTATTACCTGTTACCTATATATTTTTCTCTATTTTTACTAATGAACTGAATTTTTTATCTCAATTATTTTACAATTTTTATAATTGACTTTCTTTTTTTGATTTTGTATTATTTTATATATTGTTATTATTTATGTCTATTTTTGCACATCATTACCAATTTATTGGATTTTTTTTTTTTTAATATTATTATTGTGATTTATCATTATTATTTATTAACATGCATTTTGAAACGTAAATATTTTTTTATAACCAACTTTTTTTTTTTTACTATTTCATATCATTATAAGTACTTGTTTGTATTCTCAAATACAGTAGATAATAACTACAAACTTTTTGCAATTTTTCATATTATCCTATTATTGCAATTGATTCTTATATACATGTGTGTAATCTTTATAATCATATCAGCATTATTATTTTTTCTAATTTTTTCATGTTATTATAATATATATTTTTATATTTTTGTACATTATGGTGTAATTATGCACAACTATCAATTTTTTGGAAATTCATATTTTTATATCATTTTTTTTATATGAATTATTTGTATCTTTTATACATTGTTGTATTTTATATATATATATTTTTTTTTTTATTGTAATGTTATTATTGATTGTTATATTTTTTTTTTTATGTATATATCATACAGATACTACTTTGCTAAATATTATAAATAATATAAATTGTTGACGCAATAAAAACGTTGTTTTCGATGAAAATTTAGTTAATTTATTTAAATCAATTATGAAATTAATATTGTTTAAGTATAATACCTATACATATCTATAGATATATCTACGTTCATACACTTATAAAATTATATATATTTTTATACACATATTGTTAAATTAGACTTAAATATCGACGAAGTTTTGAGTGTTTTACGGATTACAAAATGGAACATGCCTAATTGAAAGCACAGTCAATCCGTTCACTAGTGCTGTATAAACCGCCGGTGCAACTGTGCAAACTGATATTTTTAAGCCTGATAATAAGTCAATTCACTCTAAATTCTAATACTAAGGCTGAAAATATACAATTTTTTCTACGGAACGTAAACTTTCTAAGTTATAACTTGTCATTCAAACATACGGGGTTTGGCTATTAAATAACGAGACTATCTACTTAGCGATAAGCCATGAGTAGATAAGGGTATAATGGTAGTATATTTGTAATCTATGAATATCACTGCATCGAACAATACCAGTTTAGTCAGTTTCCGTTTTGTAGTCTATGTGTAAGCGTTGTTTAAATTGACCTCTTACGTGTTGAATGTCGAAATCATGCCAGACGAAAAAATTGAACAACGTATTAATTTAAAATGTTTAGTGAAACTAGGAAAATCTGCGACCGAAAGTTTTAATTTATTAACTGAAGTAGATGGAGATAGTGTCCTATCACGACCACGTGTTTTTGAGTGGCACAAACGATTTTGTGAGGGTCGTGAAGAAGTTGAAGACAATCAACGGGTGGGTCGTCCATGCTCCTCAAAAACTAACGTTAACATTTCAAAAATCATGACAGAATGGGTACCTCAGGGACAAACTGTGAATCAACATTATTACCATCAAGTATTGACAACACTCAGAGAACGAGTAAGAAGAAAGCAGCCTGAGTTGTGGGAAAATGACTCTTGGATCTTTCATCAAGACAATACGCCGGCTCACAGTGTCTTATCTGTAAAGCGATTTCTAGCTAAAAATCGAACTCCAGTGCTTCAACACCCCCCATATTCCCCAGATCTCGCTCCATGCGACTTTTGGCTTTTTCCAAAATTAAAAAGTGCGTTAAAGGGCACACATTTTGAGTCAATTGAAGCTGTAAAAACAAAAGCGACAGAGGTGTTAAAGACATTGCAAGAAAAGGATTTCCAACAATGTTTCAACCAATGGAAAATTAGAATGGAGCGATGTGTCAAACATGAAGGGGAGTATATAGAAGGGGAAAAATGTTTAACTATTAAAAAATATAAATAAAAAGTTTTTACAGAGAAAATCTCGTTATTTATTAGCCACACCTCGTATATTAAAATTATTTTTCATTTTGATATATATACATAGATTGTCAACAAATTTATGTTATTTGCTTATAGTTGTTTATGCAACTGTTATATTTTTTATCAAATATTTATATGATCTGAGTACATACATTTATAGTTTAATATATTTTTATATTTTTAAAACATATTTGGAAAATTTTTAAATTATGCTTATTTGACAGTCGGTACCTACGTAACGCATTAAATCGTCATTTATGCTTGCAGATATTTCTACACAATTAAATGAAGAATATTAAACATAAGTTCGACGTCAATAGGTTTGGTAGCGTATATTTTTATGACCAAGTGAAGCAATCCAATGATAATGTGTTACACCATTTAAATTCTACAGAAATCTCTAGTTTCTAATCTCTATAGGTGCATAGTGTTATATAAAAACAATAATATTATACAAATGTTATCGATTTTATAGCGATTTACGAAATGTTCTAACGTAAATTATGATTGAGCAACAAAACAAACATCTCAGGTGTAAGAGGAAATTTTTCTTAATACAATATAGAAGATACTTCACAATAAAAATGAA
The DNA here is from genome assembly GCF_002803265.2 of Melanaphis sacchari. Lineage (NCBI taxonomy): Eukaryota > Metazoa > Arthropoda > Insecta > Hemiptera > Aphididae > Melanaphis > Melanaphis sacchari. The sequence continues at coordinate 91,049 of NW_020270431.1, read as the reverse complement.
CGCATATTATGTATAGCAAATATAATAGCATATTGTACATTAAATTTTATGCGCGTACAAAATTTGAACTTTACTGATAAAATAATACTATGCACGGTCGAAAACGGGTGCGGCAAACTGTGTCGTAAAGTTTCGATAATAACAATATACATCTAAACACGATACATCAGAGACAACTTCTAAAAATATTGTTATTATTAATTATTACCATCTTTAACTTACCCGCTTTACTGGTAAGTACAATGCAGCTGCAATCGTCGTGCATCACGGTCGTCCGCTTTTTTTAATGGACTAAAAGAAATAATAACGAAAAAGTACCCATCGTTTATGCTATAGGTACGGATCAGTGTAGAAAATAATATATATAAGATATTAGATCTAACGCAAAAGTTAAAAAAGTAAATTTTAACCTAGCTATATTATTAAGTGAAAATTAAAAAAAAATAAAAAAAATTAATAACCTATTTAATCATCAATTGTTAGTGCTGAAAATTCAAAATACAATAATAGTAAAATGTTTAAAACTTAATTTTTCAAATTTCCGAATTTGTAAATAATCATTAATGGGCCGCAAAAAACATTAATTTTTTTGTTTTGATTTGTCTTTAAATATGTTTGAATCTGAACCTAATATTAGTGTGTCAATGAATTTCTTAATAATTCAATATTAAATAATTTTTAATTCATTAAAAAAATTACATTTTCCTGGTGGGGGGAGGAGATCTCATTTGCAGATCATTGAGGCTATTGTCTTATTCTATAAATTTTAAAATATCATATGTATATAATGTGTATTATATAAGACAATGGGCGCCACATTTCCAAAATTTAATATATTATAATATGTTGATAAATGAAAAAAAAATTATTGATATCTATCATATAGAAAAAATCGTAAAATTAAACGATATTTATATGGATAGGTAGTAGGTACTTTGTTTTATGTACCTATTCAACTAAAGACACGTCATGCACATAATACAATTCAACGGAACGATATAACAACAATAATAATTATTATTAAATAATCTTGTTTTAGTACGTTTCCGGTAACGCAGTATAGTAGTACTTAAAAAATTGGATTTTTTAAGAACTTCACATGATACACCCGAGTAGGATTTGAATACAATACTCTTGAGAAAAATTAATTCTAATAAAATTATTAAGCATGTGACGAAACGATTTGAGACATTCGATGTCAAATTACCAACTACCGGAAACTTATTAATTATTTTATAATACTTACGTTACTCTCGAAAAAATTAAATAATTATATAATCAAATTGCAAACCGGAAAAATTAATATATTCCATACAAGAATTAATAATATTTTATTAAACAATTATATTTTAATAGTTACTTATTTAAAAACTTGCCCTCTTTAAATCCTTCCCTCCCCTAGACATTTATTCAAACAGCGCCTCTTAATCTAACACCGAGGTAAAGGCAGTTTGAATATCCAAACGTATTGGACAAAACAATAAAATTTTAAAACATTTGCACAATATAATATTAATTATGTATACATCACGTCTACGATGTGTGTCGAACGATGATAGTATTGGTATAGGTACTCAACTCGATATAGGTAGGTTATTGTGGACGACGAACTGAAACTTTTTGAAATCATTACAATTGCACGGAAATGATAAATTTCAGTCGACGGCAATACAATAATATTATCCTTAACGTTGTAATGAAACGATGATAGACATTTTAAAATAAAAAAAAAATAATGATTTATGTTTATTGTGCATCGCAAAAACAGCACGGCGAATTGCCTGTCAAACACTACCGAGAACTAATACCAGCGCCGACATCGGTAAAATACATATTGCGGAACGGGCAAAAGGCGAGGAGTTAGTATCAACTCAGTCTAACAACTCCTACGTGCAACCTGTGAAGCATAACGTTGCACCTAAAACAGAAACTTAAAAACACAATTTATGACTATCGATACAGTTGAAAAAATAAACCGTTTAAAAAATATGTTCAAAGATTATCCACAAAAACAATGTCATCAATCGGGACACGTTATTGTTATTATATTATTTGTTCAACTGGTGATCGCACGTTCGTAATTCGTATTATTGTTCGTGACTAATAATTGGTAAAATAATCACTTATTGCTGTAGCGTTATAAGTATCTAGAACCCAATTTGTCGGTCGTTGTAGTATTTATCAAAAAATAACACAACATCATAGCACTACGTTTTAAATATTCACAATAATATTGAATCGATTTATCGAGTAGTTCGTATTTGACCATGTTATGTGTCAACGCGAATACAGGCAAAACCAACCAATTTTTTCAATGAAAGATTTTTTTTTAACTTCGAACCGCTAGTACTCATTAACAGCGCATTATTTAAATACGTTGACACGAATTATTCGCTACAATCATAAGCCCTAGTTTGGAGTCAACGCTTCGATGTGCTTAGCACGCTCAGTTTTAAATCAGAATTTTCATAATTTATAATTGATTAAATCTTATTTTATTTTATCATACGAACACGTAAAGTACAAAGCTTGGAATATTAAACGTAAGACCTTTGAATGGGGGATTTGGATTAAGTTATCACATACTAATCACTAAATAAGAGATAACATTAACTGAAAAACAGGAGTTAACACCCTCAGTTTTTCCATTGAAATTATGCCATTGATTAGAACTTAACTGTTAACGAAACCATAACGCATTTTTGGCTGGGTACAATATGTTTACATTCAAAAATAAAGTAAAAATACGTAGCTCTTAGTATCGTGATTTATGAAAATTACTTTTATTTTATTAGATTTAAATATTGTTTTATATTGCATGATAAATATATTAAAAAAATGACTAATAAATTATGGTTACAGTAAATTAAATATAAGTAATTTATGTATAATAATCATACATGACATTAAGGGTGCTCTAAAAAGATACGCTTATTAAAATTGGAAAGATGATTAATGAACGTAACATTTTCTGAACATAAGCTTTTAATTTATAAATACAATACTACTATTAGAGTTTAAAAAAAATTAGTATTAAAAGAAAATACAAACAATTGAATGAATTATTTTATTTTAATTGAAATCATTACAATTGAAACCATACAATATAAATAAAAATCTGCATAGGTACCTACTTATTTTATATTATACATAACTATAAGCATGTATAACTTATATTGTGTATAAAATTTTTTCAATCACAAGATTTTACTTGTTTGGTTTAAAAAAAAAAATATACATGAAAATGATGATAACATAAATTTGTTAAGTTTTTAATTTAAAATTCAATTATAATTCTGTACAAATTTTGTATTACAGTAAAAAATATTATGACTGACATTTATTACATACATTATGAAATTACAACTAATTTAATATTATTTGCTGGAAGAACCACCTTTTTATGGTCATTAATAATAAGTAAAACAATAGTTTTTGCTGTAATACATTAATAAAATTAAAATTAAAGAAGTCATTATTACTTGAAAATACATCAAAATAAGTTTTAATTTGTTTTCTATTTTATACAAAATACTATTAATCATATTACGAGAGCATTATCACAATTTACAATCAGTAGTATAAAGTAAAAAAAAAAATTAAGGTCTAGCATACAATAAACATGCTTACAAACTTATATATTTTGGTTCTAAGACAGATACTACAATACAAAAGGAAAAAATCTATGGATAATTGTAAAAAAGAATACAATATAAAGGTTTTTTTATTACATTTTTAATGTTTCACAAAAATCAATTTTCAATGATGATACCATGAATAAAAACCGATTTGTACCAATAGTTATTGTAAAAACACTGTTCCACCAGGTAAATTAAGTAAAAAAAAAAAAGAGGATTAACAATATAAAATTGGTTTTAAATCGATGATATTGAATTTGGATTATTTTGAATCATTCAAATTTAAAATATGTAATCTGGTCCAGCCATGTCAATGGCCCATCTAAACTTGTCTCTTTGTGTTTTATTGTATATCTTCTCAATAGGAACGTTGTACTTTTTGCACCAAGCTACTGATATACGCGGATCCAAATAATTTAATTTAGACGTACCCAAAGCAATTGTCTTGTTTTCTTCCTTGTCAGTTTCTTGAACTTCTAATTTAGTCAATTGTTCTTTTAATCGTTCTAAAGCTTTTTTTCTCTTTTCTAACTGGGTCTTGGAATGCACACTTCCGTCTTTCACATCTCGTTTGGCTTGTTTATATTGATCTTTAGCTTCTTTTACTGCCGCTCTTTTTGCTTGAATTTTTTCCTTCAGGTTTCCCATTGACTTTTCGTGTGTTTTTGGTACAGCGCGTTGATGGTTACACAAAATAGCAACTGCACGATTAGCTCGATTATATTGTAAGATTTTCTCTGCTACTGACACATTTGGATCAGTTAATTTTTCTAGTTGTTGTTGAAGTGTCCATGAAGCATTGAATGTACGAAAAACTTTCGCAGTAAGTCCATCCATAAGTTCATGCAAATGTTGATTCAATATTGATGTGTTCAAACGATCAAATAAATCATCACTACCTTTTTTATTTTCCATAAATATTTTCAAGTTTTTGAAAACTCTTTTTTCTACAGGTACTTCATTGTAATATCTTATAGAATCTTTACCAAGGAAATCAAACACAACTACATATTCTTGGTTATTAAATTCTTCATGTAATTGTATGTGTTCTACACGTAAAGAACAACAGCCTACAGTATCAGCTTGATCTTCATCTTTTTCATTTCCTGCTCTCAATGCTAATTTATCAATGAAATACAAAGCAACTGATCTTTGTCTAACATGCATTTCACGAGATTTCCAATCGTTAATATAATTTTCTCTTATCTTATCAATAGATTTTGCCAATCTTCTAGCAGTTTCATACTTTTGCCAATCCTTCTCCCCTTTAAGTTTAGAAGATGGATTTAACATAACATATTTAACTTGCCCTTGAACGTTTTCTATCCAGCTAGCAAGCCATGTAACACCAAAATCATGTCTCACTTCTTTCCATTTGTGACCAGGTGGAGGTTTTGGTATATTAGAATCTTTGCTACAATTAATTAGGACATCCTCAGGTACTACCCGTTTTTTCAACATACCCATTTTAGGATGTTCACCTCGTCCTCTAAATAAACCAGGTGGTTCAATTTTGAAATTACCTATCTTTTCTTTGTGACCATCAATAGTACAAAACCCATACTCTTTTTGCAAAGCTTCATTTTCTTCTTTTATTTTCTTTTTTTCTTCTTTACTCATAGCTTTACGTTCTTCTGACTTTTTAGTAAAATATACACTCATCTCTTTAAAGTTACATAATGAGAGATCAGTTATTAACTCCTTTTCTTTTGGTGTCATAGTTTTGCGCCAGTCTTTGAAAAAGTTCTTATTAAAAATTTCTTTAGTTGTATAATCGTGGTCAAGCATTTTGGCATAAAATGTTGCTACTTCTTCAGCCAATTCTGAAAGAACTACATGTTTACCATTATAATAAAATTTAACATTGCTCGGTAAAGGTTCATATGCGGGAGCAAAAACTGGTCCTTTATGTTCTAAAAACTTCCATTTAACACCATCATCTTTTTTTTCTTCTTCCCACCACTTCCATACTTCTTGTGGTTCTTCTTCTTTTTTTTTTTTAGGGGTACCTTTAACAGGACTTTCTTTTTGAGATGTATTATTTTCTTTTTTTACTTTATGCTTAGAATCTTTAGATGAATGATTTCTATCTTTTTCTTTGTGCTTACTCTTATGTTCTTTATCTTTTTTATGTTTTTTATGACTGCTGTTATGTTCTTTTTTAATATGCTTTGTTCGAGCGCTCAGAGGGACGTCATCTTCACTACTGCCAGAATGTTTACGTTTTCTATTTGATAAAGGTATGTCATCATCAGATTGTATTTCTTCCTTTATAGAAAAATCATCATCACTTTGTTTCCTCTTATGACTGGACATATTAAAGTCACCATCATCATCAGAAAAATTTTCTTCCTTAATACTATGGTTTAATTTGTAATCTCTTTTAATCTGGGAATGATAACCTGAATCATAGGGCTCATCTTTGTATTCTCGCTTAATTTCTTTTTTAACACCATTTTTTTCATGTTCCTGTGAAAAAAAAAAAATTTTAAATAATATTTTAAAACTGATGTAGGCCCCTTTTATCTAATTATAATTTTATTACTAAACCAAAATGTATACTGTAAAAAAAAATATATATATATATAATATATATATACATATATATAGCTATAACTAATGAAGGAATTCAATTAAATAAAAAACAAAAAAATTATGAACAATAATTATTAAATAGTGATTGACAAAAAAAAGGCCTTGTGTACATTATTTAAAAATGTTACCTTTGATTTATATAAAAACCTCATGTACACCTATTCAACTTGATCGGTGTCAAACTGAATGAACATGAATCACTCATAAGAAAATTGTGATGATTGTCTGTTGATGTTGAGAAACAAAAATAAATAGATAATTTATAAAAAAATCTTGAAATAACTAAACACTTGTGAAGACAAAAACACTAATAATGATAACTGTTTATAAAACAAAAAAATTTAATACTAGGTTGATAAACCTATATGTACAGTAAAATTAATATTATTAACAGTAGTTGAATAGGCGTATATAGAGTATATTTATTTAATTTTTATTTTAAATTATATTTACACAAGATTTATTAGCTACTTAAAAAAAAAAAAAAACCAAAATGTAAACCATGCATTATGTTTAATGTAATTGAATATGTAATAATTATTCATAACAGGGTTTCACAGTAGTTTTAATAAATTTAAAATCTCATAAAAAGTGAATGAACCAAAACAAATGATAGATGACTATTTTTTATCATAAAGCTAAATATATATCATTTCATTAAATACTAATGAATATTAGTAAACTCAATAAAGCATATGAAATATCAGTCATAAGCTTATTAATAAAGTGCTATACAATGTAAAATGATAATATTAACTGTTTTATGATATTGTAAACTAAAATTAAACTATTCAACTAAACATGGGATGAAAAAAAAAATAATATGAATAATGAACACAGAAGTGTGTTTTATTAAAACTAAAAGATGATTTATTATTTGTTAAAATAACACTCAAGTCTATACAATTTCAGTAACACACTAAAAAAAATATATATATATATTGTTTATCATCAATAGTTAAAAATTTGGTTAAAACAGGAATAAAGTGAAAAAAAATATATAGGAACACCTTAAGACTAATTTGTGACAACTGACTAGAAAATGTTATTACATATTACTAATATGCTGAGATCTAATAGTAAAAAAAAAATAAATCTATCTAATATAAAAATGTAATATCAATCTAATTCATAATAGTCTTTAATAATTTGGTTCACATTAGAAAAAACATTTTTAAAATCGTTGATATTTGTATTATACTGATTATAATGATGTACAAATGCTTTGTGGGAAAAAGCTCTTTTAGCTAATTTTATTACAGAGTTTAACGCAGAAACATTGGTAGAGTTATTTGACAATACACTCAAATATTTGGAACCCATAAAATGTCTTTGTTGAAACATCTGTGAAAATTTGTGTTCTTCTAAAATATGTTTAGAAAAAGATAAAGAATTTAACTTCTCAGAAAAATTTAATTTATCAACATAATTCGAAGTATCACCTCGATATACAATAAAATTTCCAAATGATACACCACAATGCGATGCATTTAACAAACGTATAGTTTGATTCACAATTGCTTCCCACCTTGGAGTTGATTCATAAGAAGAATATTCCCTTCTATAATTTGGAGATGATATTAAACTTAAAATTTTATACTTTTGATCATGTACAACTGACAGAAAATAAGGGAACGTTTGATGTTCTATTGGTTGAAAAATAGATATTAATTGTTTGCAGCCTATTTGATTTAAATCATCAAATGAAACTTTGACCTCTGAACGTCCAGCTTGACAAACTTCTTGCAAAACAGAATTCTCAAATAAAAAAATACTATCTGATATACTGTACAATTTGCTAATAGTAAAAGAAGTATTATAGTTTTGGATAGCATCTTTAGACTGATATGGCATGATAAGAACTACAATGAAAGAAATTTTAGGAAAATCTTGTTTTAATTTTTCAAGTATAAAACATGCTGATCCAGCACAACCACCTGAAGGGGATAAAATTATTAAAAAATATTCAATTTTATCAATTTTATTCATTTCAAATCTCAGCCGACTAGAAACATCTTCAAACATTTCAGGACCCTTGACATAATAACAATATGACCAGTTATTTGTCGACCCTTCAATAAAATTAAATCCTAATGAATTTTGTCCAAACCCCCAATTACAATTTTTTGATTTTTTCAAGATATCACCAATATTAGGATCTCCTATATCTATTAAAATTGACCTGGGTTCCAAATAACCATTAGATCTTAATTCGAAGAAACAAGATTCACTTGTATGTTTGTACTCTTGATTAACATGCTGAGTAACAATAGGATCAGAAGCGTTATTGTCACTAAAAATTGTGGAATAAAGACTATGGGTAAAACGTATTCCACAAGTACCAAAACAAATGGTTAGTACAGACATAATATTATTAAATTAATAAATAAAGTATAAATAAAAAAAAAACAATTTTTAGTAACTAACCCTATCGCGCTTCTTTGATTTTTCATGTTTTCGATCACTGGACTCTCGATCTTCTGCAAAAAAATAATAATAACAATTAAATTTGCTAAGTAATAAAATGTTTTTACAGAAATTATTGGTGGGCAGATTACAAATTAAAATTGCGTTAAATAAGATTCTTAACAAACATAAAAAGGATTAAAATGACACATTATTTTTATAAATACTTAGGTACTTAAATATTATAAAGAAAAAAAATATTTGACTTATACTAGTTCCAAGTACAAATATAATATAATTGTTGTTAAAAGTAAATACCAATAACAAAAACAAGTGAAGTTTTTATTTATAAGACCTTGATTTTAATAATAATTGTTATCTGGAATAATATAATGACAATAGTTAATAAATAAATTAATGTTTTTGGTAAGTAGGAAGTGTCTAGGTATTGGTTATGTTATAATTAATCTAAAAATATTTTATTTTTATGGCAAACATTTTAAAATAAAATTTAAGTCTAATTTATACATAATATATATAAAAATTGTTAAGTCTTAAAAGATTATTAAATAGGTATAAATTGGTAGATAGTTAATATGGAATATCAATTAGTACTTAAACACATCAAGATCTATAGGTATTACAATAGATTCCTAGGTACAACTTTCAATTGATGAAAATTAATATTTGCATAGTTAAGTAAGTACCTACCAAATAGTTTGGAAAAAAAATGCTAAGTTTATGGTAAAGGTGAGTTAAGATAATAAATAAACTTCTATTTAAAATAATTTAAGTATAAAAAAAAATTAAATTTGTTTTAGGCATTGTACCACACCTGTATAATAAAAAGAAAATGGTAACATCACTTACACACCCAAGTAACAAAATAGTATAAGTATCATGCATGTGTTTAACAGTCATCAATTCAGACAATTTATTTTATGTCAATAATTAAGTAATGATATCAAGTGAACATGTAACATTTTGTTATTTTGGTAAATTGATATAAATACAGTTAAGGAAATTTGTATATTCTTGACTGGGTTAATGAATCATCAAATTGATATGTGGTGAACTGTTCATCATTAAGTTTTATTTTTAATAGGTACCTAAGCACATGTGGATGATATATACGTACATAAGTAATCAATTTTTTCAAACCTAATAAATATAACAACTTAGATACAAGTATTATAAATTAACAAATAAACATTTTGCATTAAAGTAATTTCATACATTGAAAATGTAAGTATCTCACCAATACCTTACTACCTTATAATGAATGTTTATAGTTTTTACAGAGATTTTGAGGTTATAGCTAAATTATAATGAATGGATAGATAAAAAAATAAATATTTGTATAGAATTAAATTTTTATCGTATAATACTTTTACTTGTAGTTTATAACAAATAATGATCAAAATTGGTAAATAGGTACCTATAACAAGTTTGAATGATCAACCTAATACCAACCCTAAACTTATTATTTCTTTAGTTGAGAATGAATAATACAGCTTATTCAAATATGAATCAAAAGTGATATACTGAAATGTTTAAATTAATAGTATCGTATTAATAATATATTCCTCAAAAATATCCAAGGGAAAAAAGAACTGACCAATTGCAAATACCTAAATCAAATCAGAACAAAAATTTTTACAAATCACAGCTGATTTGAAGAAATCAAAACATCTGTAATGATTTAAAACTCTATAGGGAGGTTAGGTACCAAGTCTATTAACTAATTGACATTTAAACATGACAAAATGTGATATTGTGAGCAATCTATAAGAATTCAGTAGTAAAAGTAGTATATATCTATAGGTACCTATTAGTATTATAAATTTGCAACCATTCATAACTGTATGTCTGATGTTAGGTAAATATTTAAAACAAAATATGCAGTAAATATGCAAAGTTTTAGTTAATTATCTCTGATCATAGTAACCTGTTGTTTAACATCTTATAATATACAAAGCTTAACATAACACCTTTAGGTACATCAGAAATTAAAAAAAAACTACTTTACAATGGCTACCAAGTAGACTAGAACACTTAAAACACGTTGGAAAATGAAAGAATAAAAATACGATAACAGGAAACACAAAGATGGTAAACATGCATTGGAAATTCGAGGGGCTATTTTCGGCATGGGAAACAGACGGAATGTCATTAGCAGGAGCTTTTCTGGTGTCCATAATACCATGTACGTACACAAAATAGTATTAAGTAATAAACTAATAAATAATTACCGGCCATTATTCTGTTCACGTGGACGACAAAACGAGGTAGATCTGCAACTGACGCCGCGTTGTAGGTAGAATGCTGCCGCTGTAGGTATGAAGTAGTAATATATATTACAAAGTGATTAGGTGATGATCAGCGACTAAACCGTAGTTCCAATAAGAAAAATGTACATAGATTCTAGTTTCTGTGACAGTAACGATAATCTTACAATATGTAGTACTCTATAATAATGGTAAACTGACAATAGTAAGTAGCCCAACGAAGTCGTGATAGTAGTTGTAGCAGAGGTGGCAAAATTAACGATATGTATGAAATAAAGGTATTAAGACGTGTAAACTGAAAAATGACGATAAATCGACGAGCTAGTGATGGTGGTAGTGGTTGGTCGGTTTTCTAGCAGAACGACGTCCGCCGGCTGTAGTCATGCGTCACGATCCTGTAGGTTTTGTCGGATAAAAGCCGAACGCATAATAATGACGACAATGATCGTCGGATGGTTACGAATTCGGTTAAAACGCGACGACGGACCGCCGGACACACTGAAAAAGAAACTATACAACCGGCCGGAAACGCCGTAAGCGAGAAAAATAAATCAGAGTCGAATCGTAGCGGTGTAACGTCTGAGTGTATGTGGATGTAGTATACTAGTGTGTGTGTGTGTGTGTGTGTGTGTGCGTGTCGTGGACGATTCGGACTTACACGAAATTCACGTACACGATACACACAAGTCACAAGTACGCGAGACTACACGATGACGGCGGCGTCGGTCGGTGGCGACATACGAGTCATAGAGACGGTCCACAGCCACGGCAGACGAGTGCATTGACTTTTTTTGTTTAATCAAACAATCCGGCAACACCGCTACTGCGCAATGTTGCCAAAAAAATAAAATAGGCGGCAACGGTAAAATTTGTATTTCACACGACGTCCGTCTGCCTTTTACTCGTGTCATAAGTCGTCTTCATTTTTGTACGGAAAGTTCATTGTTTTTTTTTTTGTCACAACCCGGTATCAACATTTTTAAGGATATTAGAGTATATCGACTCCTATAAATTCAATATCGAATGTTCTAGAAGTTACATATATGGTATACTGGTGAAACGCACCGGACTCGTAACAAACTCGATACGAGTCGTTACGAATCGAATTTTCCTTTTTAAAATATCAAAAAATGTACTCATATACTACATAAAAATATTAATTATTATTTATTGTTATTTATAGGTATATATAAACATAACATAATGATTAATGATATTTTCAACGCCGCGGGTTTTCGGTGATGGTAAAAACAAAATGGCAGATTTTCCACTGATACCGTTATCTTTAACAACAATTGAACATTGATAAGAGATAACGAATTTTTGATCGACAGGCAATAACATAATATTATTAAATTCAAAATTGCTGTTTTCACAAATTGTGAATTTTTCCATATTTCTCTTTGTCTTTCGTTTGTTACTCAGTCAATATGTTAAAAATAACGACTGCTGTAGGAGTACAAGTTGTCTCTGCAATACGGCACGGACGAAGTCCTTGTTATGTCGCACTCCAATGCCTCGGTAGATTGGATGCAAAGTCGCAATTGGATCCAAAACTCTCCTCATCCACGTTTCTCAGTAAAATTGTCAGTAACCGTTGTTGCACACACCATTCGGTCCGGTGTTATGCAAAAAATAAAGATAAGAAAAGCAATAAAGGTACATAATAGTGCGTTTCCTAATAATATTAAATAATAAATATCAATTATGTAAATAATTCATTATTTTTTTTTAAATTTATGAGTATTCATCTTTAAGGTCAAAAAAAAGTATCCATTGATGAGAACCTTTTGGCTGAGCACTTTAAATACAATGCTATGAAAACCGAAATGGAAAAAGCTGTGGCTGCATTAAAGAATAACTATATTAAAAATTTGTCCTTAAGATCTTCTACAGGTATGTAACAAATAAAATAATTAAATCAATCATATATTATTACTTGTTATCTTTATCATTAAAAGTTAAGGTGCAAATATCTTTGTTTATGAGACAACTAAATTTAATTCACCCATGAAATATTGTTAAAATAATGTGCAACGATTCAGTTCTCATTAAATAAAATGTAAAATGTAGATAAACTATTAAAGATTTATCAATAATAAAAAATGTACTAAATAGCTTCATTATGATTAACAGCAATTTTATCTTAAAATTTTAGGAGCATTGGATTCACTTCCAGTTACATTTGAAGGTGATGAATATGTTATACAAGACTTAGCACAAATTGTGAGGAAAAATCCTAAAACAATAATTTTGAATATGATATCATTTCCACAAGCTATTCCAGCTGTTTTAGAATCATTAAAAGCATCTGGTATGAATCTAAATCCTCAACAAGATAAAACTTCTATATTTATACCAATACCTAAGTAAAGTATTTAAATAAAACATTTTTGAAAATACCTAAATAATTTGTTTACATTGTCATATTATAGAGTTACAAAAGAACATAGAGAAAACTTAAGCAAAGGTGCAAAAGCACTTTTTATCAAAACTAAAGATACTATTAAAGAATTACAAAATAAAAATATTAAATTGTTAAAAGACAATGACACATTGGCAACAGATTTGGTACACACTATGCAAGATCAGGTAGTTACAAAAATCAAATACTATCTATTTTAAGCTTTTGTTATTAAACAACATTCTTATTTCCTTGCATTATTAAATAAAATCAAGTATAAGTCCTTAAACATATCAAAGGTTTGTATTTCCTCAAGTTTTAAATTTAATTTAATTTTACTAATTGCATATAAAAATAAGTCCATAGTTTATTGAGTATAATAATAAAAAGTATTTAAAATATTTTTAAATATTTTTGAAAATATTTGTTAGCTTTTTTAAATTTGGTACTTATCTAATATGATATCTACAAAAAAAATGATATATCTAATACTTAATAAATAACGTCTATGAAAATAAATACCTACAATAAAAGACAGTCAGTCTAATATATTTGCCTATATACACAATATTATATGATAATAATAGTAGATACTAAAAATTATTTTTTTGTGGGAAAAAATATATCCTTGGTCAGTTAGTTTATAAAATTCAACAATAAACAACTTTAATGTCTCAAAAAAAAAAAAAAAAAATTCAAATGTATTTAAATAATTAATAGAATAACACTATTTTTATTTTACTTAACTTTCAGATTGCTTGTTGCAATGATGTGCTAAAATAGGGTTTTTCTTTTTTTGAGGCAACTACCTCATTATCAAAGTAAAAAAGGTGTTAATGATAATGTACTATTAACTAAATAATAAATGTAGATTAAAAGATATGGGCTGATGGCCAAATCATATAATTTGCCTTATAAAATTATTCAGCATTCTATTAGCTAGTAATATCACTGTTTTATTCCATAAAATCCCATGCTCAATTTTTAATGCTCAATATTTCAATATTCAATTAAGAGTGTAAGATTAGATCAATAAAACTTTCAATTTTTATTATATTTATTCTCTATAAAAATGATATTTGATGATTGATTTTTCTATTAAACATATATTAAAGATAAAAAAAATAAAAATAATGAGTAGTTCTATATTTTTAGGCAATACTGTAATCATTAATTTGCTGGTATCATATCAACCTTCCTAATTTATTGTTATTTATTATTATTGCAATAATTTATTTTATTTGTAAATTAAAATTACATAAAGTTGTTTTTTCAAATTCAATTTTTTAATTTATTAGATATAACTTCTATTGATGCTGACATACCAAAATGTATTAAATGTTTATAACTAAATTAATTACTATAAAATTATACAAATTTTACAACATGTATAATGTAGTTATATGTAATATAAAATTAAACTAAAAGCGAGAAAATAAACCAATATTTTTAGAAATGCACAAACAGTGAAAAATTAGCAGACTGTGTGGGTTTTTCATATCACTTTTAGTCTTTACATTATATTTATTCTAACAATAATTTCAAATTTATAAGTACTTATATACTTTATTTTAATTTTGGTAATACAATTACTGGTTAAAAAAATAAAACAACCAAAGCTCATCTTTTCTTGATTGCAAATTAATAAAACTTTAAATTTGTTTACTCTTTAAACTATTTATTTTATCACTTTTGACATTTAATATAACATCTTGGAACATAATAAGTACTTACTTTTCTCAGTATACTATTACGTACAAAATATTTTAGTTAATGATAATATTTACTTCAAAATAGTTAAATTTTAATAAAAAATAAATGATTTTATTTTTGGGGATACATATTTTAAAGTTGGTTGAAATCTCCTATACACCCCCTAGTTACACCAATGATTCCAACCTTTTAAATTAATTATGTAAAAGTTTTCTATGACAATAAAAGTATGGAAGAGCTGATAAATTTGTTATAATAAGTTCACATTAAATTAAATTTAAATGTTGAATTTCTAAATTATTTTTAATAAAGTCATAAAATTAATACTTTATATTTTTAAATGCAAATTACTATTAATGTTTAATAATAAACAAAAATAGAAATTTAATAAATCAACTATCAACTTAACATTAATTTTAGTATGGTGTTTGTTGGGTGTGCTAGCTCCTACAATTGTATGTAGTACAATGCACTTTGTATAGTACAAAATTTATAAGTGTGCTTTAATCAATGTTTATTTTGGTAAAATATTACAGCACTATTTAAAGTCATTGCTTTATTTGTATAAATAAACTAAAAGGTTATAATATAATATTATATAATACAATATTTTAATGAATAATAATACATTAAAGTAAATCAAATCAATTTTATTTTTGAGTAAATTAATTTATTAATTAATAACAATTTAATTTTGTTCACAGTTATAAAATAATACATTTATATTATGTGTCTTTGTGTGATTACATGTGTAATATAAAAATTTGGATATTTTAAGGGCTGGGATATGCAAAATGTGTGTAAATGTTTAGTTAATAATTATGTATTCAATTAGTAAAGTATTCTTTTCTTAA
This sequence comes from Melanaphis sacchari, assembly GCF_002803265.2. Taxonomy (NCBI): domain Eukaryota; kingdom Metazoa; phylum Arthropoda; class Insecta; order Hemiptera; family Aphididae; genus Melanaphis; species Melanaphis sacchari. The sequence goes on along the minus strand of NW_020270431.1, from coordinate 75,151 downwards.
TTGCTTTTCAATTTAAGCTTATCTTACAGTATATTCATTAAATTATAATATTAGCTATATTTAATAAGTAAAAAAATATAATATTTGAAATTGAAATATTAATAAAAGATTTTGTGTAAAAATTATTATTAACATTATATTTATTTATTTGTATACGATATAGATTACTGCATTGGCCGATAAATATGTACTAGAGGCACAACGAATAATGGAAGAAAAACAAAGTGAACTCAAAGGTGATTCATAGTGTTAGTAAATTTACTCAAGTTTTAATTTATACACAGTGATTGTATCTACTAAGGTACATCCCAAAAAGATTAATTTCTTTTGTTTAGTTAGATTTATACTTACCTGTTAATTTATAATCTACAGTAGAAACCAGTTTTGATGGTTAATTAATGTATGAATCATTAATACTGTACATTTTGTTCATAAAAATTATATGCATGAGTGTATATTGTATATAGGCATATAATAAATATATATATACATGCTTTATTATTGTTATCTATCTACTTGTTGTCTGTTGACGACCCCTGACAACAGAATACTTGTTGTTATACACAAACCCTTTATCTCTATCCTTGTTTTATTCTCTTCATTTTGGGTTTATTTTTCTTATTCTTTTTATTTTAAAACAGTTTACCTGTATTACTGAATAAGTAAATTAATACATATTGACCAAAAAATATTTCTACAATACAATACAAATAATAATCATGGGTAAGTAATAACAAGTTTAATAATTCATATGTTAGGTATTAGGGCATTACTATAATTTAAATAATTTAATACATCATTGGTATATTAAATAAAATATAAGAGTGTTTTAACCTAAAAAGTATTTTTTTATTTACTGGAATATTAATTTAATTCTAACCTTTTTTATGTAAGAAACATGAAAAATATTTCTAGAAAATACTAGAATAAATTTCGTATTTATTCTAGTATTTCTTAAAAAGAAAAACTGATTAATTTGAAGGATGTCTTAAGTTCTCAACGAGTAAACAGTATCTAATCAATTGACATTGTTTTACTACATTTTATTTTAATCCATTAAATATGCCGGAGTAGGTATTTAATATGCCAGTAGACCTTGAAGGTTTTAGTTGTTCAAATGGATATTGGGGAGCGTGCAGGTGCTGCGGACAAGATAGGTACCTATAATCATTGAACCTCAACTTGTGTTCGTAGCTACAGTAATTTTAAGTATAATGTGTCGTTGAAGAATTTAGTGAACGAAAGTGCTATGTAGTATTGTTTGCCGACGTCAAACTTTTCCATATCCAAGTCTATAAAACTGTAAGTGAATTTAAATTTTAATTAAGTATAAGCATTTATGTCTCATTAGTTGATATTTCATTACCTAACTGTCATTTTTACAAAACAATAAACCTTGTTTGGACTTTATAATAGGTAGATACATATTTAGACACCTAGGACTAGCTGGAACGCTAATGCCACAATCCCCTTAATAAAATTAAATACTTACTTATAGATTTATATCTATACGGCTATACCTAAATATACATGATACTGAACTTAATTGCTTCCTGACTAATTTTAAACATTTTTTTCGTTACACATTATATTTTAAGAAGCTATATTTAATAGATACCTACCTAGTACCTACTATTATTTATTTACAAATCTCTCAATTGATTATTTATAAAATATAATAATATTAATAATACGAACAATTTAAGTTATAACTAATACCATGTACCTGCGTAATAAATTAAAACTTAAAACCAATACCTGGTAGGCACAAAAATAAAATATTTGTGTAAATATAACAATTTAATATAAATGTGTAAATCTATCATATTATTAGATAAGCTAAATTAATATTATGTATATATCTAGGTTATAATTTATACATGCGTTTATTTTTATTACCTATATTATATAGGTACAGATATTAGTCATTAAATAATAATAATAATAATATAATAATTTAATTACTTAAAAAATACGTACGAACTGTTTATAATAATATTTACAATGAATATCTACCTACTTGCTGATTCATTAGACCTCGGTAATGTTTGCGTTTCCAACGAAACCGTCATGTCCGACTGCAATCGGTGAAATGCATTGACCTATTGGGTAATACCAAACAAATATTGAGTAGGTTACGGGTGCGATTCAAATAAGTTTTTTATTTTCACCTTCAGTAGTTTCCTGACAATTCTGTAGTTTACACGTGCAAAACTTATAGGTCATTGCAGAACCAATGTTCTACAAAAAAAAAAAAAATACCCAGAGGCAATGATACGTACAAATTTTCCTACACTTTTATTGTGATGTGTAGGATGAAGGTGATATGCGGATTCGAAGAAAACATAATAAAATAAATTAGTTCCTTATTTCATTGAATTTCATCTGTTCCACAAAAACATTCCGATTATACTAGTAAAATAGTGTCTTGGTAGATTTGTTACTGTGTAGTAGTAAAATAATAACTGATTTTACTCTATCGTTTTTGTGTTTGATTTTTCGAATTGTGATTTACATAATTTAATATTGACGGTAAAAAAAATATTTTGGAGTGATAATATTAAATACATTACTTATCTATTTATTAAAGTGATTTTCTTAGTGTTTTTATTATTTATAATTATTATTCATTCCGATATTAAGACGTAGGACGTACTTACAACTGCTAAGTATACCTAACTGTATTCATAAAATCATACAAACACGAAGCATTTAATTGAAAACGGTAATTATTAATATTAATTATGTTTTATTTAATTCATATAGATAGGTTATAGATATATTAATTAAGGATCTAGAAGGTATATTTAAATTTAAGTTTTTAAAGTGTAAAAAGAATGTTTTAAAAGCCTAAATGGAACAAGACCTTTAAACTTATACAGTGGAACCTCGATAACTCGAACTTCTATAAGTCGAATTTTCGATAACTCGAAAGAATGTCTTGGCCCCTACTTTATAACATATCATATGTGTAACCTCTGTAAGTCAAATTTTCGATAACTCGAATTTTTTTTTTTTTGCCCCCAACCGATTCGAGTTTTCGAAGTTCCACTGTAATAATAATTTAAAATTTAAATTGTTCAGTAACGTGTAATAAAATCGCTATTCACGACTATTCTTCGGTCAGTTTGATATTTGAACATAATATCGATTATTTAAATAAGGCTGGCTAATTATAAACCTAAGTTTAAGACTAAAAAACATATCTAATTTATATATTCAACCTATTATAGTACGTACACAATACACACATACTTAACGCATTCATTTTATCTAAAAACCAAAGTTGATATTATCATTAATATCATTATTTGTTTATGTGATTCTACTAAATTATAATTTTATTTTTTATAATATTTTGTTTTTTTTTTATGTTAGGAGACATTATAGTTAAATACTATTATTATATTGACGATTATTATTAGATTAGAAAGCCGTGTATATAATATAATTATTATAATCTTTAGATGAAAAAGTTAAATAATTCATTTTAATTAGGTACATATAAATAAATTATGGAGAATGATAGAATTAGAAACATCTAAGAATATTGATAGATTATTTTATGAATATTTTCTAGTAATAGGTAAAAGTACCTAGTACTTATTTAAATATTATTTTCATCAACAAGTAAAATATAATACAATACATGCTTAAAATTTGATTAATCGCTTTTTTTGTATCAACTTTAAGGCCAAATTAGATGCATTTTATCTTTACACGATAATAATTATAAGGCATTTGAAAGCATTTCAAATATAAAAATATAAAATCATAGTTACACTATTTACTTACGTAACTTACGCAGTTACGCGGCGTTATTGATAGATCACTACATATACACCATACGGTAATCACTAATCGGATTATTTTTCAACCATGTTATGTGATCGTCATTATTAGTATTTTATGAATTTTAAAAGTTTGGAAAAAAAATGGTAGGTTTGTATTTTTATATTTTAAAATGTTAAAAGAACAGCTGATTAAGAGCTATGTATTTTATTTTAATTCTGTTGAACAACTAAATGAGTACAATTTTTATTAACAGTTAACTGTAAAAAAAAAAATAACAATTTCAGAAGCATACGAATACCTTAAAACCAGTTTAAAATTTAAATATTTTGAAAATGTCATTGTGTGTGAGAAATTATAGTAGTAAATAATTGTTGTAGTGAATTTTTTTAAGTTTCAACAAGCAATATATTTCTTGAATATTATATTTATGTGAGTTTACGCTATTTTTTTATTTAATTCCAGTAAAAACAACTTAAAAAGAATGTTGAATGGATTTTATTTACAATAACAAAAATGTTATACATAAACTAAAAAAAAAAAAACAAAAATAAATGGAAAACTTTAAATGTTATAAATAACTCTATAAAGCAAAAATATTTAAAATTATCAAATTATCCAGAAATGTCTATTATAAATAATTATTGCTAAAAAATATACAATCTCTATACAATTATTTGTTTAGAATTACTATCTAAAAATCAAAACCGATTTTGTCAAAAAATCGGGTTATTGTTACAATATATTCTTATTTCCCATAATTTTGTTTTGATTTTTCAAATTATTTTATTAAATATTAGAAAATTTTATTTTTGACTTACTATAGTAATAATTAAATCTAATTTTCTATTAGAAATTACACAAAAAGTTGTAGATTGATTAATTTTTACTATGTATGCTCATAATTTAATTGAAATTTTTTTTCAACTTGCGTATTGTGACGAATATTACTATTTGCACTGAACTTTAATTTTGTTTTTAATGGTTATTGTCTTTTTATACTATTTACAAACTATAAAACTATTTGATAAAATGACAAAAATAGCAAGATACATACATTTCCACAGAGATGTACTGGAAATATAAAGAAACTAAATGAATAAACATTATTGGTGTTTATACACCTAGAATCAAAAATTCGATTTTAATTAAAATTTAAAAGTGAATCTATAATGAACAATTTTGACTGTTAAAATGATATGAAAAAAAGTTTTGAGATAGATTTATATGTTTTTCTTCTATATATGTATATATATATAAAATGAAAATTTGATAAAATTACTGAGAACATAATCGTCGTGAGTTTTTCCTGTGCGAAACAATTTTGATGTATAAGTTACAGGTAGTATTTCACCAACTTAAAATCTAAGTGTCTACCAAAGAATCGACTTGTATAATATTATTTATAATATACACCTTATGCTATATAACAATATAAACAACAATTAAAGCATTTATTAATTATTTTTGAATTTATGAGGTTTTTTAGGCAAATGAAAAATATTTTTTTGAATATAATATATACTACGTTGTTTGTTAAATATGGAAACCCTATACAGTAATATGTGTAGTTAAAAATATGGTTCATATAATATAATAATTAGTGACAAAAATCATTTTGATTACGATAAATAATATAATATATAATCAAAAAGCAAAAATTAATTAATTGAATAATTTAATTAACGATATTTACTAAAAGGCATGTTATCGATTATTAGAGTTATTATTTATGTATATTATAGATTATATTTAATCAGTCTAATCTGTTATTGAACATTGTATATTTATTACATAATAATAAACCAGATCCCTACTTATCAATTATCATTATGAGTTATAAATACAGTGAATTTAACCTAATAATATAATTATTTCAAAAAAAAAACAAATTAACAGGTTGTTGATATATATACAAGTTGGTGATAATAATATTATTATCTGCAAATTTTCATAGAAATATCATAATTCATATACCCACTTAGTACCTTTCTATAATATTATGATTCCTGTAATATTTATTAAAATTTATAATATTCAATACGATAAATCATTAAATACTATATTTTAAAACTATTGTGACATTTTTTTATGATAAGTTATAGTTGATAATTTATTTATTCCAACTTGTTGGACATAGAATAGCTTAAAACTCACAAATAAAATTGATCCATATTCTAAAATTACTATTATTTTTTTGCTAAGAAATAACTACAGAATTTTGTTTTCACAGTAATATCACATTTTTTTTTAAATAATAATTTTATTATCACATAATAAATTATAAATAATAAATGTTATAATGAAAAATGTATACATGTGGTGTGCGTTAATAAAAATTATTTCATTTCCCTGTACATTTTTTTAAATATTTCTGACAATACTATTATGTGGAGGACAAAATATTGGTCATTCAATAACATGCATTTATATAAGTAAGCAAATATTTACTAATTATTATTATAATTTTTGTAAACTCATTTATTATTACAAAAATCCGTACTAGTATATTATTTCAGTATTTTACATAGATAAAACCAATACTTTTTAAAAATGTTATAAAATTAATATTTTTACAACTCATCAGTTGTCAAAATAGAAAAGTATTCTTATTTTAAGATCATTAAAATAAATTAAGTACATCAACTTGGATGTTTGAATTATTAAAATTATAAATATATTACTCCTATTGTATTAGATAATATACAAAATATATATTAAATAACACACATTAATTATTTCTTGATTTAATACAATTTTTTTAAATTTAATTTAACATAATGTAGTATGAATAATATTATATTCATAATTTAATTATTATTCAAATTTATGTACTTGATAATTTTTAAGATCTCAAGATATGAACTTAAGAAAAATTCTGCCGTGTTCAAGAAAAGTATGACTTCTTATTTTGTATAACTTTTAATGATAGTTATTATTGGTCACATTATTTATTTGTATATATAATATTACAGAGTTTAGAGATAAGTTTTGGTCAAGTAAAAATATAAATGTACAATTAAGTTCAAGATAACTAACAAGTAACAAAAAAATATTACAAGCCATTTGGGTATTTAATATGATATGGCTAGCATTTATTATTATTGTTATTATTTCAAAAACGAAGTTAAACTAACCTTCATCTACATTAGTGATATTGGTAAAAATAATATACATTTTTTTTAAATATTCAAGTACCTATATTTTTGTGTAGCATTATACGTACAGACTAGATAGTAAATTAAGTTTATAATGTTTATGTGACATCCAATTAAAATAATAATGAGTTCCTTAATCTTTTCAAAAAATCTTATTAATTCTGTATCAAAAAACAATATGTTTAACCGGTTAGGTTACATTATTGATTCTAAGAAGTGCAATTTTGAGATAGTAAAATTTAAATTCAATTTTTTTTTTCGGTTTATTTTGATAAAAAATATTAATATTTATATATCGAACACTTTGAAAATTTGAAAGAAGGTTCCTCAATTCTTGATAATTTTTTATTATTGCATTTATATATCAAAAATACACGAACACAATTTTTTTTTAGTATTTAAGTTTAAATTTCGACAAAATTGAAAGTTTATTTAAGAAATTACGATTTTATTTCATTAAGAATTTTAGTTTTTTGGTTGTAATTAAAAAAAACATTAGTATTAATGTGACATAAAACTTTTGCCATCATATATACATATAATTATGTATTAATATGTTTACACAATAACATTTTAAAAATATTTGAATTTATTTTAAACTTATCCACCACGTACTTATGTAATTATTATGTCAATAAACTGTAGACTTATTAAGTCCATAACAATAATACATGAGAAAAATTTTCTCATTTTTTTATATTTAATATAATAATAATTATTATATGTTTTAAAATTCAATATTTGTTATTATTTGGGTTCGGATTTAAAAACAGTATAAACAATAAAAAAACATTTAAAATGTGGGAAAAGGCAGAAAACATTTATTGAAAATAATCTTAAATTTACTCTTAGATAATACTTTTTAATCTATAAGTAGTTTGATAAACTCTAAATTAACTTTATCGAGTACTTTTTAGATATGTTCAACAATAATAATAAAACATAAACATAATGCGTTATCTTTGCAAGCTTTTATCGATTTATACCGTATATTTATTTTAAACTATTATGATCAATTAATAATAAAGCATAAAAAATAAAATTATTCATGGGAATTTATGGGTAAAAAAATGTAAAATAAAAAGTAAATATAATATTTACCTATATTAATTTAGAAATTGAATGAAATACATTTTTATGTACAGTAGAACCTTAACTATCTGAATGTCAATAAACTTCAACCGATGTATCCCAAAGTTCTATTATCCGAATGGATAAGCTAATACCTACGGTTGGTAAATCGATTTTATCATATTTGTCAAAATTTATCATTAGTACATTACATACATGTACATTATAGTACCTACATATATTATAATATATAACCTATAATAATATTTTATTTATAATTATGTAATATATGATAATAATTAATAATAGGTAAATATAACACGATACATTTTAAGTAAAAAATTACATACACAATTTTTAAAAAGTTCTAGTATCCGAACATTCACTTTCCAAATTCATTGCGATTCCATTTTAGTTCAGAATGTTCAGATAATCAAAGTTCTACCTTAAAGAATTATATTTTTATTATTATCAAAAAAAAAAAGAAAAGACATTTGCTTTCAAATTTGTACCTTAGTTATTAGGTACTTATTTGTTTTTGGAAAAAATGAATTAAACTTACCGTTAAATATAAAAATAAATTACTAATGAATTAATTAAATTATAATAATATTAAATTTATCAATAAATTATAAGATACTTTATAGAAATAGAGAAACCTAGCAGACATTTTCTGCAAAAGGTCGTTTTTCATGTGCTATAATTTTTCATTGAATTTAAATTTAACACATTCATTACAGCTTACAAGTGTCTACCATTAACTTTGAAAATATTCAAATTGTATTGGAAATTTTGCAAAAACTGAATTTCTGAAATTTGACATAACTAGTCTATAATTTTGAATGTTTTCCATAAAATCAATTAAATATATCTTATTATTAATAATGATAATAACGATAAACGTTTCATGTATATTGTATATACACGCAGTGTAACTGGTAACTGGTAGATATTGTTGTATTGCGTTTCGCGTATCAAATATAGAAATAAAAATATGCGATTTATGTTCGAATATATTACCAATGACTCACGAATTATTCATGTATACCTATATATTATTTACTCAATATAGTTATATGTATTTTTAGGTATGGTATACTAAGATTCAATTTTTTGTTATTTCTATTTGATTGTAAAAATTAAGAACAATACATCCCGTTATATGACCTTTTTTTTATTAAGTAGGTAAGAGCTAATTGTAATCAATGTAATTATTTGTGAGACATTTAATATTACTTGTAAATACACACGTATACGCACACACACACACACACACAGCCAAACACACGCGTTATACATTATTATTTACGAGACCCAACGCTTCAGGAATTCATAGTTTGTATTCATTAATTAATGTAAATAATACGCAAATGTTATATATATTTTATATTTATTTATACACGAGTATACATACATAATAAGCGTATCATAGTAAGTATAGGCAATTAATGGAGACAGTATTATTTAAGAATGAGGATCAATTCATATTACTATTACTATCGTACTAAGTATTAACATAATAGCATTATACTTATGTATCACTAGGTATGAATTAAAAAAATTATATTATAAGTACTGGCAGTTTTATATAGGCAAATACACATAACTAGAAAATTTCATTTTAATGTAATAAGCATTTTTGAATCCAAATTTTTTCTTTTCTTGTGATGGCACCATATCTAGCTAGTGAATAGAGATTATTTTACACTTAATCAACTGTGAAAATAAACTACCCATACGTATATATTACACAAATGTTGAATAATATTGCACTGTGATTGTAAAGAATATCTGAGAACTAAATTGCAATAAATCAAAATATAATATTATTTAAATAATACGACCTTCTTGTTATAACTAAAAAATAAATACCAAGTTTCTGATAAATATTATAATATTATTGTTGTAGCTTTTATCGATTTATAATTGTGGTTTGTTTTTTAAATGTATAGGACAATTTATGGAACAACAGTACCTATATAAATGATGAAATAAAATTATATGAAACTGAGTATTGACAAATAGATTATGCGAAAAACTGTATTTCTAAATAGTAAATATTCTAGAAAAATCATATTTAATAAAAATTAAAACTTAATAATGTTTTCAAGGATTTATCGAAATAGTTAAAACGTTATACTAAAGAAAAACAATACATATTTCATTTACACAATTTTCTTTTTTTTAAACAACTTCAAATATTAAGAATTATTAGATTTTTAAAACGCTCTTCTGAACAATTTTCATATTTTTTGTGTAGTCAATGCTGTTTTTTACGGACTGTGCAATATTATGTAAAATGTGTATAAATGTAAAATATTATGATTCAATTATAATTTGACGTGTAATGATAAAAATCATCGATTTCGATATGTCATCAAAAACACAAATGGAGACGAACGCGTGATCAAATCTGAAGTCAATTTCGTCACAACAGTACTCATTATAATATAACATACTTTCACTGATATAAATTTCACCGTATATTACAAAACGATGATTTATTAGCTACAACTATATATAAGTTTATTATTAGATTATATAAGTTCGGTGTTTAACAATTTTATTATTATTAATTGAATCAAAGTTTCACTGAATGTGATCGGAACTTTTCGGATTAGAAAACAGAGTATATATTATATATTATAAAACTATAATTATTTATATGACGACGGTAACGTCGTTTGTTTTTATTTTAATTTTAGTACATTGCGCATAACTTTGACACGTATATATTGTAATGGAATTTTTAATATATCTATCATTGCGCTCCACATTATTTAGTCTATTGAGGCTATTGTACACAACACGTCTGCCTCGACGAAGGTTTACTATAATTCATAATATATGTAGATACGTATTATTATGGCTATTGGTTGGCGTAAGAACATCAATAATTACTGTGTTGTCATGTATAATATTATCTAAACGATTGAATAAAACAGACTTCACGTGGGGTGTTATATAAACGATTGTCGTTCGACCTCCAATTCGAGTAGAAAAAAATTTAACAAATAATTAGGACGACAGCTTTAGTGCCACATGATGATAAGTATCGCGCGTTTTGTCGTCGAAGTCTCTTTGTACGCCAGTCAGTAATTGTGACCATAAACGCGCGAAAATAATTTTATATCGTGGACTGGTTGAAACACTATATTTTTTCTTTAAATTGCTTTTTATTTCATACATACCCACGCATTTATCAACAGCCACTTATCATTACGTCATCGTCGCCACTACATGCGTATATTTTATTATATTATCACTCGTTATACTTTTTTACAGAACAAATTCATTTTAATTTTTTCACACAAACGATATGACGTATATAAGTACATACAGCGTTTTATGTCCGCATGAACTACATGTTCACAATATTATAATTTAGAATAGTTTTATATTTCTCAGTTAAAAAAAATATATATACTTACTTTTGATATTTTGATTTTTACGTTTTACACTTTATCGTTAAAAAAATAAATATATTTATGTTATTATCAATATAATATAAAATTACCATTGTTGCGTTTGTATCCAAATATTAATTTCCGTATTAAGAGATATGTCGTTTACGAATTATTGAAATACCGTAGTTATTTATATTTCATAAAATTAACAAATCAAGTCTGCTGAAAAAAATTGTGTGTAGTTACAAAATAATTTAATTAAAATTAAATGTACATTATACTTGGCGTTGGTGGACGAACATGATAGTAAACGGTAAGGTCAATTCAAGAAATAAACAGCTATATTTTCAATTTTAGAAAGGAACACTGTTCATTGCGGTGAGTCAATAAAACCAATACGATATTTTGTCATTTAAGTACTAAAAATATCAGCTCGGTATTTATACAGAATGTATGATAATTATTGAACAGTAAACACTTAATATCTTAAAAATTCCTTAAGTTTTTTAAATTATTTTTTTTATATAATCTAAAATCATTATAAAACAATATTTTTAAAAAAAATTATATTTTCTACTATTTTGTATTATTTTTAAGTTTTTTGATTTTTTTAACTGACAAGATAGTTTTTATTTCATCATATTCTGCTTTGGAAAATGGAAATAGGATATTAAAAATATATTTTATCATGAATATTACACCTATTGCCGCTCTTATACCTATAATTACGCAACAAATGTATAGTATAGATTAAAATGCATAAAATTCATCATTTAAACGATGTATAATCATATCGATCGTAAATATTTAACAGTCCCTTGAACATTAAATAGTGATTATGCAGTACTTGGTTCATTGTACATATTTTTAACGAACAGTAAATTTTTTAATTTTTTTGCAATTTGACATTGATTTTTATTATTATAGATGTATATAATTGATAAAATCAATTTTACAGTCACATAGTTTTATTACAAAATAAGAAAAGTATTTAAAATGTTTATGCTTACATAGTAGTAAGTAAATATAGGATTGTTATAAATTTATCCCAAGTCCTAGCTAAGTTTACGTAAAAACTATGATTGTAATTATGATAAAATAATAATTTATCGTTAAACAATTAACATGATAAAATATATATTAATAATTAAATGTTCAAAAATAATGTTTAAGATTAAATATGACTACACACAATCATTGGATAAGATTAGCGAATCATGTGAAGACTAACAGCATTACGGCAAATAACAATGAGAAAAATCGGCTCAGTGGGTCAAAGCTGTTGGCTGACATGAGAAATGGTGAAAACCTTTCCAAATGGGAACCAGAACTCTGTATAAAAATGTTACAGTTACCTGGCGTCAATAATTATTTGGCGATCAAAAAATTGGTTAACGAAGCTGACAAGTAAGTACCTAATATTACGTTTTAAATAAGCATACTTATATTTATATTGTTAGTTTTAATTATATAGTTTTCTTTAAAATTGTATTCAAAAAATATTATGTAAGTATGTAAGTTACATAATACATTTTAATTTATTAAACAAATACGATTTTACTCCCTGAATAAATGGTTAAAACTTATTAGCTATACTTATTTAAATCATGACATCATTTTTATTTTATAATTATTATAATTTTATTTTCATAACTTTTAATTTTTTTTATGGAATTGAGTATACTTCACGGGGAACCAGCTAAAATAAGATTTGTTGATATTAGATTACGAAATATATTTTTTTCGACATTCAATGCAAGGATATTATCTTAAACAGTCAAAAATAGATTAAACACACTGAACGAGGACACGTTAGTAAATAATATAATGCCTTACAGTTTTTTATGATATTCAATCTGAATAAAGTCATTACTCATTAATATTATTATATTAGAAAGTACTTCCTTCATAGAATTCCTACATTTCATTCAATGCTTTTTTAAAGTAATACACGCATCTAATTAATATTTTAATTAAGGTTAAATTAGACCTTCGCATTGTCTCGTTTTTTAAACCATTACTTTTTTAAACGAGCGAAATGTTGCTATAACGAAAGTATACAAACATCTCTGCAATTCGTCAACTCATATTGCATATACAAAATTTTTTAAGGCAACTCAAATTTGTTATTGTCCAGGAAGACTGTGGTCTGTGATGAACTATTCAATTTTGTTTTTAATTCTGCGTTTAAAAGTCTAACAAAAACTGAGAATTTTCAATATTTTTGAGTATTGAAAAAAAAAAGGTGTTTACATCATTATCACTGCTTTGGATATATAATCTAGAATCATAATAGTATTTTAATAAATAGTAATATAATCAGTGGTGCAAATATGGGAGGGGGGGTGGGCTTGGGGGGACTTGGTCTCCCCAAAATTTGTAATAGTCCCCCCAAAAATGTTCAGCACTTTTAAAATTTTTTTTTTCATGAAAAATAGTAAATACTGATTTTTTTATAAAAAAATAAGTCTTGGTTTTTTTTTTTTTTTACTGGTTAGTAGCAAAACTGTGTTATAAAGTTACCATCATTTTATTATGTGTCAGTTACAAAAAATGCGGGACTTCAGTCCCCCCAAAACAATTAAGCTAGTTATGCCACTGAATATAATTTATATTTATTTTAAAACGTATTATTTGATATATAGTATAATAATTAATAACTATTTCTCACTCCATTTTTACTAAACAATTAAACTGTGAAATTGTTATCGGTTAGATTTTTAGGGAAAAATCTTACTCAATTTTAATAAATTTGTACTTATTTTTATTTATTTGATATATCAAATACTAGTTAATTGAAAAACTACCTATATCGGTATTCTAAAAATAATTCAACATTTCAATGCATCAATGGGAATTATGTTTGACTTTTAATATACTCGTAGCATGGGTGATGTGCATTCTGACAGTAATTTGCATTAAAAGAAATACCAAGAAAACTTTATATACCAAATACTGATACATCATATACTGATTAAAACTGGTAACACAAAATTAACAAATTTAGTAAATATATATATATATATATATATATATATATATATATATATATAATTTAATTATATTTGTACATTAGGATAGAACGAAAATACAATAATATCTGTGAAAATATTTTCACGAACAAAGGCGTATCTTCATTAATTATTATTTTTAATGATTTCAATTATTTAAACAATTATTTAAATAGGTAAAACTCTTCACTACGATTGAAATATAATCAACGTGCATTAAATTATACATTTTTAAAAGATAGTGATTGCCGTATTATTAAGTGATTATGTTTGATGTTATAGGTATATTAAAATTGTACGTTGGCATATCTACTTAGTTTAAGAATTGAATTATTATCAACAAAATAAACTATTAAAATAGAATTATATTCAATGCCCCATGGTGCATATACATAGTTACCTTCTTTAAAGCTAAATAGTTATACGAGTTGGACTTTCGATATTGTTACTTATTTATACTTACGCATTTTATTTTATTTTGTTGATTTGTTTATTACATTAATAAAATTGGCTATTTGAAATTGATGAATATGTCTAATACCTATATATAATTATGATTGTGGAGTTTAGAGTATATGAGAGCAGAGGAATTGATTCTAGGGATAAATACACACAATGGTAAGTTAAATTATTGATTTATTATAGGGTTAGGTGGTTATACGTATTTACTTTTAAAGAAATTCAAAATAAAATTTAGATAAAAAAAATCATATATATTTTGTATTCACCAAAAAAATTAAATTGGTGATTCATAATTTTAGAAATAGTGCAATTTAACTATTTAAAATATAATACAATGGTAAAGTATCATCACGCAATGAAAAATAAAAATACATTTCGAAATTAAACTTTTTAACCATAAGTTAAAATATTTAATAAATACAATATTCATACATTGTATGTTTTAAAATTCACTAAAATTAACTATAGTTTTGTTCGGTAACTTAAATAAGGAAATAACTAAAACATTATCTTTTGGTTTTTGACGATGTAATAAATTCAATACCTTGACAAAATTGGAGACTAATAATAATAGTTGTGGCCACTGATTTTCTAATACTAAATATCGTAATATAAGTAAAGTATTTTAGCAATAAACAAATTTAACTGGAATCTAAACCTGAAATTTGTGATCCCTCTATTTAATTTATTCATATGCAACTTTGTATAATATATAATTATAAAATATTTATAAATTGATTGCATTTATTTTATAGTTTTTAACCTGTAATAATTTTTATTTATTTAATATTTCCATAAATTAATTTTCATATATTATACTGTACTTCCGCGCTGTTGTAAGATTCATTTGGTTTAATATTAGGTATAAAATATGATAAGTTTTTTGAAAACTGGCGTCTGATTATCGCTTTAGACACTTAATAATATTGACTTGATAAAATAATTAGGGCTGCAAATGTTACAAATATTTGCATATTTTTTTTAGAACTTGAGATTATATCAGAGTCTAAATTGTATAGTTTAGATTGTATTAGAGTTTAAATTAGTTAAAAACTAATTTAATACTAATATGAGTTCAAAAATTAAAAATTCATTTTTTATTTGATTTATTGGATAATCTTTATGGTAAGAGGATTCTGATGCTCCAATTATAGTTATTGATAATTTAAAACGCAGAATGATTCAGCTACAGCTTTATTAGTAGATGTTTAATTAAAAATTGAAGCATCAGAATCTCTTACAGGCTTTATTAATTCACGATCGTATTGCGAAGTAGGTATGTACCTTTTACTAAAGTACTAAGAAAACTTGTGTAAAAAATGTTGAACTAATTTTAATATATTAATATATTATTATTATTTTTTTATTATTTAATCAAGCCGTGTTCTTTTATAATTCAAAACAATTTTTTTTTTTTTAAAAGAGGTTTGTGTGAGAATATAATTTCAGAATTATTATGATTTTGTGTTGCACCGGATTACATTTTTTAAATCTTTTTGTTGAAAAGTGTTGTAAACATACAAAATACAAATACATACTACGTATTAGAAAACAATCATTGATATTTGGTCCATTACATATTGTGATTGATTGGCTTAAATGTTGTGTAAGGCTTGTCGGAATTATGAGTAACATTATTTAAGCTGTTTATAGTGATGACCGATGAGTCATAAAAATGACTTAACCCATAACTTAAATTATTTATGTACGTATCGAGAGATTTAGTGGTAAGAGCTGACGATTACTGCAACATCGTCGTGAAAATATGTGTGTTTGCTCATCAGAGTAAATATTTATTGAGGATGGATGTTTTTTGTTTAAAATAAACAATTACTAGTTAATATAGTTATTCAAAACTCCATGGTTAGTAGCTATACCAAAAATATGTATAAACGAGTTAAACAAATATATTATATGTTTATTTAGGATAGTATCTTCCGATAAAAATGTATACATTTGATGATATGTATCGTAGTGCGTAAAATTAGGTAGGTACTTGAATAAACAAAGAAAATAGCGAAAGCAAATTTATCAAAATTGCAGAGGAATTTAAAAAAAAAAACTGTATAAATAATTCATCATTCTACACTATAGATTGTAGAAAAAAGAAGAATTTAGTATAGTAAACCCTCGATTATCCAATTCTGTTATACGAACCATCTATATCAGAGGTTCTCAAACTGTGGTATGCGTACCATTAGTGGTACGCGAAAGACTACATGATGGTACGCGGAACTGTGGAAGGCCGCATGGTGGTAGGATTTTTAATCATCAGTGGTACGCGACTGATTGATAATATACTTAAGTGGTACGCGAAATAAAAAGTTTGAGAACCGCTGATCTATATTATCCAAACGTCAATTATACGCATTCGAACATATTATACCGCGGTATGCCAATTTTATTATTTTATCAATTTTGTCACAGTTTATTATTAATACATTCCATACATATATATTGTATACAAATATTGAAATATAATGAGAAAATTAATAAATTTGTTAAAAAAATAAATAATATAATATATATTATTATATATACATAGTAATACAATTGTAACCTATAATAATTTTTTATTCATGATTATTTAATATGAGATAATAATAAATATATAATACAATACATAATAATTAATATAAAATTACATATACAATTTTTAAAAAGTTCCAGTGTCCGAACTTTCACTTATCCGATCTAGATACGATCTCAATTAGTTTGGATAATCTAAGTTCTATTGTAGTTAAAATTTAAAGTTTAATTTTATAATTTTTAAGTTTATTTACTTTTTTACAAGTAGATAAAACTTTTTTATATTTTGAATGATCAATTTCTTAGAATAATTAATGTGTCAAGTTATCGAACACGACTTTAATAATTAATTCAATATAATATTATGTCTGTGAGAGATTCTCATTTTCTAAAAAGTATCATAAAATAAGCCATTATATTGATCAGATTAATATAGAAAAAACAAAACATTTATAATATAAATAATAATTTTGAAACTTTAAATTTAAATATTATATACACATTAAAGTTATTCATAAATCTACGTATAATAAAATTATTAATAACTTAATAAATATGATTTATTTAATGTCTAAATAAAAAATTAGAATATTACAATAATAATAAATAATTCATGTTTCTTGATTTTTTATCAGACTATAAATTATTACGTTTACATTTGTATTTGTTTAAAATGTATAAACTAATGAATAATTAAGTTTTAAGGTTCCATATTAATGTTATCGTTTTAGTTATATACACTAAAATTTTTTAATCTAAAAACAATTATTAGTGTTAACTGTAAAAGGTTATAAAATATCCATTAGGATCTTTTACATTTTTCCGTGACGCAAATCGACTCAACGTAGGATGAATATAATAGGTTTTTGTTTATAACCGTGTCGAATATGTAGTTCTTAACGCATAGATTATTGTTAAATGAGTTATTGCATACACACGCGCGTCAGTTGTATAATTTTAAAAATTAATTAATTTCGATTCGCGTTTAAGAACGCAACTTAACACATAGACGTATTGCTTTAAAGATAAATTCCTGTTTGGTAATCACAAACTCAGCCAAACAAATTTTCTTATTCATAATGGATCGATATTGATGCGTATGACCATAGTAGGTATTCCGTGTATGTGACAATTATCATCAGATTAATTTTTTTACTTTAAAAAGAGCAATCAGTGTATGTATCAGGTGTTCAAAAAGTTTGGAAATTCTTAGTAACTGTATGCATATTTTAATACCTACATAGTGCAATAACATATAACTGTATTCCTGTGTATTTATTATGAGAAATATTTGATAACCTCAATAATTTTATTATATTACTGTTTATTAGTCTCATTTAGTCTAATGACTATTTCCAAACTTAAAAAATACTCTGTATTATATTTAAAATCGTATTTCTTATAAAAAGTAATGTATTTACATGACATATCTAATATATGTATATAAATATATCAGTGATGAATGCTAATTTCGAGGTATGTGCATTGTGCATATTACATATTATGCTCAAACATCATAATATATTAAATGGTATATAAGTATTACACATTTAGTCCAAGATTAAATATTTAAAACACACACGTTGGAACACGTGTTTAACCCTACTAAATAAATCTTACTAACAACAACTTTACACAACAAAAAAATCTACTGTTCCAATCCATAGCTAATGGCCTTAGTTGCTGGACTTAAATAAGATCAATAAAAATAAAATAGATAAATATTTAAAAAAAAAGTTTTAGTTTAAATTTATTAATAAATTCTATTTTATTTATAATTAATTAATAAAATTTAAATTAGTTTTTATTTATTACAATACTATAATAATTTAATTGGAGATAGTCAGAAAAAGTTACCTTCAAATTTATATATTTCTATTTATAAGTATAATTAATTATTTTTATAATGTAAAATAGTGTACTTATAATAAGTACTAAATAGTATTAAAAATAGTAAACCAAACCAAAAAAAAAAAATAAAAAAAATAAACCGTCATACATTCAAACATAAATAAATAGAAATCATAGAAAAATAAAAAAACGTAAATGAAAGAGCATACCTAGGTCAGAGATGATGAACCTATGACACGCACAAGATCTTTAAATGACACTCACAGCTGTTCAAAAAAAAAAAATTGTTTTTTATAAATTCAGAATTTGCTTAATATACTTATGTAATTATATACTTATGCTAGGACCTAGGCAGTTAGTATTACGGTTGTTAATGGAGCGGGTTTTCGGAATAGTCGGTATTTCACAATGATATCTATAGCATTATGTAGCTTGTGCACACAACTATCACATGCTCTGTTAATAAAAGTTACGTTAAAGTCATAGTAAACAGTATGCACAAAAACAGATGACTTGTTTATCACATATTATAATTATTTATTTTTTTTTTTTTGAATACGTAATACCATATAATTGATGATTAAACAATTTTTGTACTTTTACTATTTATGCTTTTAATATGCTTAGTATTCGCAGAGAATTTGCAGAGAATTCGCCACTGAAATATATACTATATTATTATTATAAAATCACATTTTTTCCAATGAGTTTATTATGTTTATCGAGATGAATCTTCCGAGTAGGTACCTACCGGATGTTCTAACGGTACGCTTGTGCGCCCAATTTGTGTGTCAGTGTATAGGTACCTTAATATTGAACACGATTCACGTTTCGGGGGTTGGAGAACTATCATTGCGTTAATTTCCGGTCGTCCGCTTAAGCGTACAGACACATAAATAAATATTGTACATAATAATATATATTTTATCATGTGAATACACTACGCATGGTAGTTGCCGATAATAAAACAAAAGCAGTAATAATAATCATTATTGTCATCGTACAGGTTGAAACGCGTTCGCCGCCTATTGTATTATGCCCGACCAAAATCGATTGCACAATCGACATGCAAGCAATATTAAATACATATTATTATGACATAATATTCTTAATATGTATATAATTACTTATAGCTTTATTGCATAGGAGGTGAATATTTTAAAGGTGAACAATCTATGTCTCAAAAAATTTCAATGTTAATATTTTTTTTACTTTACTTGATTTAATAAAATTACAAAACATCATTTTTTAGTAGACTATTATTTTGTAGGTTTTTGTTCAGTTTATACGAGCTTAAATAACTTTCTACACATATAATTAGTATTTAGTACCTAATTATTTATAAAATACTTTAAAATTAGATTATTATAAATTAAAATTTTCAGAAAATTGTTTTGTTTTGAAATTAAAAATGTGTACCGTTATTCTATAAAGTAAAAACTTGAAATATAATTTTTAGCCATACATTTTTTTATATTATTCAAAAATATTATTTTATAATGATTAAATTATATACAAAAAATATTTATACTAAAAGCGTTAATATTTTTAAAGAAAATGAGTAGAAGTTTTTATAAAAATCACCTTTTTTATAATTTTAAACAATAATATATTATTTTAGTCTCATATGTTCATAGGTGTACCAATATTGTTTCAACTAAATTGTTACTATAATGTGTATTTTTCAAAAAACAAATGGTTTTTTATAAAAACATCTCTAACACAGCTTTGGTCTTTTGGTTTGCAGCCAAAATTATTTGTTGACATTGTTATGTTTGAGCTTATATATTTCTAACAATTAATTAATTATATACATGATTAGACATCAGTTAATAATAATTTTAACATTATAATGTATCTACGTTATGTATTTATTGTTCCCAGATAAAATGTGTGAATTCATGTATCTTTACGCGACGTATGTAAGCAAATTATAGTATGTTATCATGTTGCTACGTACTTAACAAATACATAGATGAATAACATTCTTAATACCAATAACAGCAGAATTGTGTGTTTACGATTTACCACGGGTCACATAGACTTGAAATCCGTGTTGTGTTTACATAATATAATTTTTAAACTTACTTAAACGTTTTCATACACAACGTCGTCGCGCGTACTTGATGACAACCCCTCCCTCCATCCTTTTCCCGGATAAACTATTCTTAAAAAAAACTAGCTTTTTGAGCTGTGTAATAATATATATATATATATATATATATATATATATATTATGTCTTATACATTATTATACATCAGCCCTACGACAATGTTCGTCGTTGTGCGCGTGGGTGGGTGGCCAATTATCGAGATCGTGCCGGTCGATACGAATAACGTTATTATAACATGTATGTATAATGTATGATATAGGAACATTAGGAACGAGCGGAATCGAGTATTACAATGACAATATAATAATAATAATTTAATAAAGTGAGTGTCTGTCGACTGAGTTGAGCATAATATTATATATATTATATTATTATTATACATTTTTTAATACAGAAATCATTACGTAGTCACCACTATTGTATACTCATGAAAGAAGCACTATACTTTTTAGTATAATATTATATAATATACGATGGCCAGTGGGCCACCGTGTATTTAATATATTTGCTAATTTATGTACTCACTGTATTTATTTTTCGTTTTAATGCTATAATAATGTACTTATTTTTGTTAATATGTTGTGATAGACGATAGTATGATAATAGACGTAAAACCTGAAGACCTCTTACATTGCACTCGCCTACATATATGTTTATATTATAAATATATAGATATATTTTGATTTTTTTTGTGAAATACACTTGAAAAATTTTCTTGTTTCATGATAAGTATTTCATTTGTAAGTAATTGTTGCTGTTTATATTTTATAATTGGGCCAGGTTTGTCATTTATGTATAAATAAAAGAATTTGTAACGTAATCTGGAGAAAAGAAGAATGATTAAAAAAAATAAATAAATAAATTAAATTTTATATACAACTTAGTAATTAATAAATAATAATAAATATTACTCAACTACTTAATTTTTTTTTAATTACATTTTTATTTTATTTATTATTAATTTTAAATTTGACAATTTTATTATTATTTATACAAGTACTAAAGTATATTTAGGTTTATATATATAAATATACTTACATAAACAAGTTTCAACGATAGGGAGCGATTCATCAATTGGTCACCCTAAAATGCTCAACTATTTTATGTCACAAAAAAAAAAAAAAATAATAAATATATATAATATATTAAAAATATCGTACGATTTATCACTACTCGTATATGATGATTTTTATACCTGCAAAGATACAGTATGTTAACTTATCTTTATAATACGATGGACATAATTCATAATACATTTTAATATGGTAATAATATTATTGATAATTTAAAATTCATAATTTATAATGTACCAGTTTTATGAATTTTTGGAAGTCTCTTGATGCACATCTAATTACATGTTAATCCTAAATTCTTAAGATATATTTATAGACTTCCATTAGTTCTATCGCGTGATATTTATAGTAATAAGTAAGGAGCATATATTATTTAGTAGATGTATATAGAACCTGTGACAATTTCGTTTGTATCAGTTTAATCTTCTAATGTTTTAGTTAACTGTATTAATACAAATTGGCCATGTTGTACGTTAACAAGATGAATATAACACTACGGGTCATCTTCTTAACAATCTTAAGAAATAATGAAGTTGGAAACAAAAACTTAAATATAATTTTGTATGAGATATTTTTTCTTTATTTTTTAGTATTATTATTCTTTAGTGGACAGCACTACCTATAATTGGCTAAAAATATTATAACAAACTAAAATTAAACGTGATCCACAAGAAAAGAAAATCGTGATGACGTGATTAAGTCACAGTTTGTGCGTGCATATAAATATTATAATAAATAGTATAAACTTTAAAGTAAGTTTTAATACAATAGAAATTTGTCAGTAATAAATACTTATTATACTTGTAACAATCGGTATGGTAGACAATATGCAGTTAATGTTTAGGCTTTAGACGAGCATCTTAAGTTAGTAAATGTATATTTGCACCTGCCATTAATCCTTATTATATTGTACATACGTACACATTGTATGACATTAAATACATTATTAAGATGTATTTATTATTTTAGGTGTATTTTATAAATAGGACAGAATTTTCTTAGTGTTTGATTATTTTTTTTAAATTTAATATTATAATTGTACGTACTTAATTTATTATTATTATTCACCCAAACGTTAATTTAAATTATAAATCAATAATATGTGCTATAAACGAAAATAATATATATATATATATATATATATATATATAATCTTTTATGCTTACAATTTATATAAGCTAAGTAGCGTGGTTCAAAACTTACATGTGAAGGTAGGTTTTACTCGACTCATCTAAATATATGTTTATTAATTAAAATACCTAAGCAAATGTCATTTAATTTTGTAAAAACACTAAAAACGTGCACCTAATATTAAAAATAATTCTTCATTTTTGAATTTTGTTTTACAAAGCAATTTTATTTTATTTTTGATAACCACTGAAATTATTTCCGTCAGTAAAATTTTTTACTCTGTGTATAATATTATGTGCACATTGCACATGCAAGCACTAATTTCTTTTGAATTGCGATTTTTAAATTTTTATTATTCACTTGATTCCATTGTTTCGATTCTATTGATAGTTACTTCAACTACATTTTAAGTGTACAAACTCCACAATTTATTACGAGCAAGCTCAGCAAAATAAGTAGCAACTACCCTTTTTACTTTTATAAATTATAATAATATATATTATATATATATATTCGTCAAGAGTGCAACGTTGATAAATTAATACCTAGTTATTGTATTTACACTGTTTTGCTTCAAACTCAACAAGAATACTTATCAACAACCGTGAGACTGAATAATACGATTGGGTGTTAATGCTTTTTTCTCTACTTTCAAAAACAAAAATTTCTTGCGCCATTCTTCAACAATTGACGACACTTGTTTCAAAATCTAACCTATCAATATTGAATTTATTATTCAAAAATTTCGTTATGTCAACACTCGTTACTGTAAATTGTTATGATATTATTATTAGTAGCCAATATTTACACGTGATTGTATAGAATATTTATTCCAAAGTATTATAACAATATGCAAATATTAAATAGTAAGTGGTATATCTATTGCAAATTGTGTTAACGAGGCGTATCTTGTTCGTATCTTGAGTTTCAAGATTTCGTGAGACTTTTTTAATTTTTAATATCGAGTTGTCCGTTAAGTTTTTAATAAATTAATTTTCATTTTTGACAACCTGCATAGTATATTGTACACAAATACCTCCTGCAATAATATTATACCTACTATAATCGTCGATAACGTTACACCTACGCATTTGTGTGGACTAAGCACTTATTACATTACCATCCGAACGTTGTACTCAAGACTTTATGCACCTGTATAATAAGTTTGTGTTATACCTTATATAGGTGTTTTTTTTTTTTATATTAAAACATTAACTACAAATAGTTACAAGTCACTGTGCATATTTATGTATTATAATAAATTGCGCTGCGTCAATATATGCAGTACAAGACAAATAGTATAGCTATTAGAATACATACTCAATATACATATAAGTGAATACTCGTTTGTGAATCATGAAATCCTGTCACATCTCACATATTTATTATAATATAACATGTACAGATAATAGACACAATATATTATGACAAATACCTATTTCATTTCTTAATAAAAAAAAATAAATAAAAAATACTGCATGTTGATATAGACACTACTACAAAAAAAAAAAAATCACGTGCAGATACGACTAATAATAACATTATATAACAATTATTTGACTCCGTCTAGTTCTAGTATTTTATCTCAATTCGTTAAGGACTTAACACGATAATTTTATTTCTTTATCTTATCAACTATTTTAATTGCATTTCTTGCCAAATGCACTATCTTTCATTGATTATATTACCCATAAATTAATTTATCAACTATCAACAATCGCAATATTATTTGCTTATATTATGATTATTTTTTGTCTAATTTTTACTTTATTATAATTTAATAATTATTTAAATGTGCTATTCAATTGTACCACTAACAATAATATAATATATTATGTTGTATCATATTATCATAAGCAGTATTATCTTTGTTAAACTGTTATAAATGATTGAAATAAAAACTTGCTAATATTTCAATATACCAAAAATCAAAAAATATCGCATATTAGCTGAAACCCATATTATTTTTCCACATTATGTGATGAATGTACAGTGCACACATTAATACGGAAAGTGCATATAATATTAAGAGTACTCTAACGTTATGTATATAAATTGGTATCTATAATTAATACATAATCTAGTAATACGTATAATATACCTACTAGTTATTTTATCTGAGCGAAAATAAAAAACGAATTTTAGTATTTTTTTAACTTCATCATATAAATAATCATAGTGATATAATTCTTATACATTTTTAGGGATTTTTAAAATAGCGTAGAGCACAGAATCTTATAGATTATTTATCCCTCTGACCTCTTTTCTACTATTATCAGCATTTAAATAATAAATGTTAAATATATATTGGATATTATATTCTTAAAAATTATAGTTATATTTATTGCAACAAAATTATTTTTAATTTTAATTTTAAATAATTATATTTTATAAACACTAATTTATAATATTATATTTACGAAAAATATTCTTATAGAGTAGAGACATTTCTAAAGTGTACGACCCCGTGTGACCCTCAGTTTATACGTCTTATCTAACAATATAGCTGGCTTGAAATATAATAATGTTTCTGGTTTCGAAATAATCTACACAACACGTAATAACGTACGAGGCAAATAATATATTTTTTTAAATTGTGTGACATTATCGTGAGTATACAATAGTGTAACATTATTAAGAACAATCAATGATTTTGGATCGCTTTTAAAATGAAAAAATACTCAATACGTGATACGTAATAATACAGCGATCTCGTGGAATAGGCTATAATATTTAAAAATGAAATTGAAAATAGTTTATTCGGCCGTAGACATACCATCGTACAGAGTGAAGTGTTTAAATTGTAAAATTAGGCGCCAAAAAATCCACTTGTACGGTCCGTTTAAAAATAGGCTTATAAAACGTATCTTTATTAATGGGCTTTTTATCTTCAATTATAGGTTTTGGCGCCTCTGAAATAGAAACATACAGTCAATTACGTCCGTATGACAGGCGGCACATAATAATAATAATAATAATATCGTTCTAAAAGTTTCGCGTCTCGTCATAAAAAAGCGTACATATTTTAAACGCGCTACTCGTCGTTTTGAATTTCGATAACACGCAGTGCGTACACTTATTAGTCATTATTCTTTGGAAACTATTTATGGTAATAAAATATTTTATTGTAAATATTGTAATTATTAATAATAAACATGACTAGACGATTTTAGTTTAGATGCGTATAATACGTATAATACATTAATATGTATAGTATTTGAAGTCTGAAATATTTCTTAAAACTGCGAACTATATTGATTTGTTTTTTATTTTTAGTGACCGATTTGTATTTTTATAATATTTTGGAGATGTAAAACGATAATTGGGAATTCATTACATATAAATATTAAGATAGTACATTTTTTTTTTTTGGTATTCTATGTTTGAATTTTTTCTCTGACTCCAGGTGATGGATGGGAGACGAGTTAGAGCAGATAGAATCCTATATCTTATTACAACAAAAAACGTTTAATTTTAATTTTAAATAATATACTTTGATGAATTACACATAATAAGAAAATAAAAATATATACACTTATAATATGACATTGAATAGAATTAAACGAGACGAAACAATCAAGATTAATATATATATTATACTTTTTATGTAAACTAATAAAAGATTAATAGTATTAGATTTCACTGAAATATTTCAAAGTGTATATTTTTATGAAACTTTTAAAATGTTTATACTTTGTTCATTTATCTATAAACGTATTTATATATGGATATATTATGATGACAATTTGACATAATTTGAATGTGCGAAAATCGATTAGAAGGACGAAATAATATAATATCAATGACAAGTTTCTTTCAGTTATATTATATTATGTTATTTTACATATATATGTACTTATAATGTTCAATTCTCGACGTGGTGTGCACATATGTGTATAGCATTGTTACATTACATACATATTATAATATCCTTTCTGTGGCGTTAAGGGCGAACCCCGTTCTCGTGGTGTATATATTATGTATAATGAATAATGATATTATCATTATTGTTGTTGTTATTGTAATATTGTGACTATACGTTATATATGTTGGTACTTGGTTCCGCAGTTCATTTTTAAAACGCGTTAAAACGTAAAAATCTAATTTATTCCACTTCCGTTTTCAAACAAATAATACTATATAAGCGTGCTCGTAATGTTCAAACGGGTATAATATACAATCAGAATGCATTTTAAATGTTGTCCCGTTTTATGCGTTAGCATAATAATAATATATAGATATATATCAGTTTCTAAGAGCTGTTACCACAGCTGCAGTCTACTGCTACCATAATGTTTTCATCGATTATAAAATTGAAAAAACACGACTGGTTACGGCAGTAAAATCATACGGGATTCAGGAGCTCACATAAGAGCTTATATACCCTTTGAATTATAAGCTATAACAATCTACGTGACTAATTACACACACACACACTAACAAATCTGTTACGTATATATATATATTATACAACTCTACTCTCCCATAGAGTTGTGGAATAATATGTTTAACCCGCGGTGGGTCCAGATGATTTACAAGGCGAAAGAAAAATACCAATTATATTATAATTAAATAATATTTTAAATATTGTACGAAACGATGATGTAGGTCACGTATACGATCGTCTAGTAATAATTGGGGTTTCTGTAAATGCGCAATTTTGTCTGACGTATAAATCATAGTAGGGGGTTAAATTTATTAATTTCCTTATTTGAAAAATGTTTTTTCGCTCTGCTCAATAAACTATAACTGGCACTGTGGTATAATTATAATACGTATATAATACAACTATAATAATGATTTTTAGCTTTCCCAGTGTGTCTAATCGTGTGACGAAATAACCACGTTTTTGTCTTATACTGAGTTTTACCCAAATTCCACAGGGCACAGGCAGAGTCAAAATACAAAACATACGTTTCTCAGCAGTCACATAAAAATTATTATGCTTTTTTGTTATTCTTTCACGATAGTACTTTGTGTATAATTATCTAGTTTAAAGATATCGATTATTGATAGATACAATTTTAAGACCGAGATTCTATGGGAGTAAATTATAATATAATAAGTGTTTGTTTTCATTTAAATACCAATTCATAACTGGATTGTATCTAAATCTAGTAATTATAGTTTAAGTAATGCACCTATTAATATTTTCAATGTTTTCATTTTCAAAAAAATCATTAATATAAATAAAATTATATGATATAACCTATAGTTTATCAACTATTAAATATATATATATAAATATATAATTATTTAAATTAATTTTTATACTGGAAGAATTGTACCAAATACCAACATTCACTCCTTTACTCCTTTTAGTGATACATTACAATAATGGTAAATGTTAATATCACCACGATAGTTTAAAGTTCACTAATTTAAAACATTAAATACTCTACATGAGTAACAGATGTAGCGTCTATTCGCATAAGTCTCACAAGTAATCATAATTTCCAATACTTATATTGTACATTTATATTTATAACTCACAAAATATGGAATAATAATAACAGCGTGCGCATGTGTGTAGTTTCATCGAACCTTTCATTCATATATCATCATTCACAAACGAAGATCTTCGTTTTTTGACATTTTTGTATCTGTCGAATAACTACAGTCGGGGGTGTGGGACGTGAAACATGTGCGGTCCATATGCACGCCGCACTGACAATCTGAGGGGGCGTATACCCACCCCTGTCGTCAACGACCGCTAGCTGTTATGTGTACTGCAATCACGTGAACTTCAACAGATACATCAACATCATCTACTACACCATTTATTATTGTAAAATTTAAAAATACCGCGTTTTCAAAAATAATAATGAATGAATGGGAAAATGTTGACGACAAACGAATTGTATATATAAATATATATATATTATAGTAACTTTGACAGTTGGCTTATGTCTCACTCATTCTCTCTCTCTCTATTATAATAATAATGCGTACTCCGACCAAAATTAAATTTTACTTCAAATTACCGTATCTATGTGAAATATTTTGGAATGTATTGTACGCCTAAATTGATGCGTGGTTCATAAAGCTCGGAATTCTACGAGTAGCATATTTTCTATAAATATAATAGTTCATAAAATAGTTAAAATAAAAGCTAAATATAATATTATGTATTTATTATATTTAGAGGTGTTTCTTTAATCAAAAAAACATCTGTATAGTAGAAAGTTATTAAAATTGCGCGTATACCTACTTTGTTATTTTAGCGTTACATTTAAATTGTGCGAAATTTATCTCATATTTAACATGTATTAAACTGTGAAATGGAAAATTTTTCATAAAAATTAGAATAAATAATTAAATATTTAAGTTTTATAACATTTGAATTATAATACCAAAAATAACTTTTTTAACATGTTTTTATAGTGGAATTTAAATTTAAAATTACAGATGTTTATTGACAATTTACCGAAATCGTTGTCATATTCCTAATTATTTTAAGAACAAATAATTCGGATGATTAGCACTTAGCACTCATTGATTTCTCGTGGCGAAACCGAAGTGGTCCAATTTTATATAACCGCAATCGTAATATGTTCCATATTCTTAAAAGTTTATAGCACCGGACAAAATAATAATAATAATTAAAAACGGCATTTTCAATTTTTTTCGTAAAAACCTATTCAACATTTCAATTTTTTGTTTTTCCACTTATTAATAGCACATAAATGCGTAATGTATTCAATATGTTTTAAGTACATACTGTATATATTATAATTCTGAGCTCTAGAATTATAGCTAGTAAAAATTCAAAGATATTGAAAATATAAAAAATATAACTAACAAGTCTAAAGTCATAGAAAATCTCGATAGTTTAATTCATCTTATTAAATACGAAGGATATATATACAGTCGAATTTGTTTATAACAATGCCGTATATAACGATATTCCGGGTAAAACGATTCTAAGCAATGTATTTGATTGGTTTTGTATCTTATTTGTAGTTACTTTTTATAATCCGGATATATCGAAGTTCAGTTATAACGATCAGATTCTCTAGGTTCCTTCAAGATCATTTCAAGCGAATTTGACTGTATATGTATATATGTATTATATATCTGTACGAGCTATACGAAATAAAACACATACGGTAGATATACACCATATTCTTCACAAATGCTAAACCCGAAAAATACCTTTCAAAATTGATAATAACAATATTTTAACATCATAAAATGTTACGGAAATGAATCAAATGACTTGTATACAATGAAAAAAAAAATAAAAAACGCGAAATAATAATTTCAATCTTATTATTAGGTACTACAATCGGGAAAATGTATACAGCCTTGCTCTTGGCATTTATATACATAGATACTATATTATGCTAGTTATGGACTAGGTCAAACATGATGCTGTACGGATTCTGTGTATAATAATAGTCTATATATTATAGGCGTTACACTTTATTGGTGTTTACTGTTCATCTTGTTACAATATTGTTATTTTCTCGTGCCAACTCGTATACTACAGCACTGCAAAGACATATATTATTAATATAATCATGCACTTGTTGCTGTATACCGAATGGGATGCGGATCGCGGGAGGCATAGACTATGATGCGAGTACCTATAATAATAAAAATAATAATAATTATTATTATTATATATATTATGATATCTAATGTTTTTATAACATGAATATTTTTTCCATAATCACGATGATTTTCCCTGAATAATATTAAGTTAGGTTTAACTTGCATGATAAGTATTTTGAAATAAGACAAATTAACTGCACAGATAGAGTAGCATTCGTTTTAGATATAATATATATACATGTATTTAAAATAAATAATTAATGTTAATATACATTCTTAAGTTTTTTATCTGACACATAGTCTCGAACAATCAACAATTATTCCGATAAATTTCATTTTTTTTTTTCTATTGAACCTATTATACGGGCATAAATACACCTCACAGTTGGTTTTTCATCAAACCTTGAGCTTGATGAAGGGAATTCTATATCTATGCAGCCTTGATTAGTTTTTTAATCAATTTCCTAAAAAAATTGGCAATTACCCGTATATTAATAACTCATAAATTATACAGGTAGTAAATTGTTATCCGATTTTATTGATATCACATAATAATAAATAATAACTGTGAATTTCAATAATAATTACTCTTCCCTACTCTGTACTTTTATGGATTTTACACACTTAATGTGCTTTAAGATAAATTATATTACATCATACTTTGTTATATACATACTCCCATTTATTATAATCCTACAAAATTATCAGAATTGTATTTGAATAGGAAAATACGTTGACCATTATTATATATATGTATATAATACATATAAATACTAATATAAGCCATACACTCATACGCTCATAGTCCATACATGGCGTTTTTATCAATAGTTATTTAATTATCACGATAGCATAATATTATATTTTCGGGGTATTAATAGTATTATTAGAATAATATGTAAAATTTAAATTTAATATAAATTAAATAAATAATTATTGATGTACATATTATTCATAATATATATATATTTATACATATATATTGTTTTGTTGCATAATGTATTTTTGTATTACCAATAATATGTATATTTTTAAACCATTTAGACACTGAAATGTTATGTAAAAGACAAAAGTGCTACTTGTTTACACGAGTAACTTAAAAAAAAAATTTAATTGATGATAAATGCAATTACACTATTATAGTATAATAATACACATGTATATATTATATATTATAATAGTATTTTATGAGTACGCGTTTTATGAAATCATAATGTAAGCACATATTTCATAAAGACTGAAATCGATTATAATTATTTTATTCCTTTCACACAAGGACTTTTTTTAAAGAATGTTCGCCATTATAGTCAATTTAATTGTATGTGAACCTTTAATTTTTTTACTATTGTTATTGCTGTTATATATTTTAATAGTTCTGCCGGAGTTAAAACAAATACTATAAAATATACGTTTGTTTTGTCTCAGATTTTATAAACAAAAAATAAAAATAAAATACTATTTAAGAATTTAATATGCGTCTTAGGTATTTTAATTTTCTGTTATTATTGTGTTTAAAACGTACCTCATGATTATAAAATATCGCAAAGTTCAAATGAATCCAAACTCGAAATTATTTATAATTTTCATTTCAGCTAAATTTCGAAACATTTAATAAAAAAAAAATTATAATCTCTCTAAAAAAAAAACTAACTTAAAAACCCGTAATTTATACAATTATTATATTATTATATCGTTTGATGTAATAACATAAAATATATATAATGTATAACTTAATAATAATAAAAAAAATGTATAAACATTTGTTCTAAGATAATTTAACGCTGACTTAAACCAACAATACTACTACAGTTATTAGGGAGGGGCGGGAGTCAATCTTGGCTGATGTATACAAACCGAACCATGTGTACGAACGAGTTTTAAAATCGTCGTGTACCTCGTGTAGACAAGTCTTCCGCGCGCTCCGCACTATTAAGATATAATATACACGCATAATTGATTTAATATATTTTATTATTATATTGGCCTTTTAGTATAATAGTTATTATTAACCTTAACATTTATTTTATTTCGGTGTGTGAACGTTTTAATTTGTGTTATAATATACCTCGTTAGTATTAAAATTTATTGTATGATTAAATTTTTTTTTTCAAAAACTGCATTAATTCGATGATAATATTCTGCTTAACAATGTTTATCAGTCGTATAAATTTGAATCCGATAAAATATATCGTGTGACTCGCTTTACGGAAATGATTGAATTGAACATGGAAAATTGCAAACTGCAAAAATGGCAAGACAAGTAATATAACTATTAAAGATAAAATAAATGATAATAGTTTGTAGCATGAGTAGCGTGTTACAGAGATAAATAATTATATTGTAATGATTTGTATAAAAAATCATTTTAAACTTTAATAATATTGCTAAGTGTAATAATATTATATATTGTGATGTCTTAAGCAAAACATTTGCGTGCAAGTTTATTAGTAGGGTTCGGATTTGAAGGCAAAAGCCTTTTTTTTTAATAACCATAATAAAAAGATAATTGTTACATAAAAATGTGTTTCATTTAATATCTAAGACGGTGGATGTATTTTTTAATTTTTTTGTCTTTTTTTGCCTTTTTTACTTTTAAATGACTTTTGTTTTTGTTTTACTTATAAATGCATTTTTGTTTTTTTTTGTGTACGGTACAAATCGATAAGTTGTGAAGACATTGTATTGTCGATGTTATATTTAAAATTATTTAGAATGGGTTAACAATTAGAATAGAGAAACAACTAGTGATGACGATTAAATAAGTACCTATTAATCTTAATTTAGATAACTATTTATGTATAAAATACGCACCAATAACTTAGGTGGATGTAGAAAGATCATTTTCTATGTACAGAAATATTTTGAGCTCAAACCGTCAACGTTTTATTGAAGATAGCTTATTTAGGTACATGATAGTGATTTTTTTTTTTAATACTATCTAGTTAGTATATTCAATTTTTTAACATATTTTTGAATTGCTTTTCATATAAATTAAATGCCTTTTTTTGCCTTTTTTCACATTTTAAATGCTTTTTTTATTGGTTATAATGCCTTCAAATCCGAACCCTGCTTATTAGTTGTTATCACGTAAGTTAAACGATTGTGTCAACAATAATAAAGTATAATATTTATATTAAAATAGAAAAATGTACAATCTGTATTCATGTTTACAATAATCAAATATGATTTTTAATAGAAGAATGAGTTACGTAAAAGAATGGACTGTCCAGTAAGTAGTAACACTGATTCAATGATTCAAATTCGGGGGGGGGGGGGGGACTTAAATATTATTTAATTTTAAAATAGTAAGATTTTATTTGGAAATTTAAGAAATAGAGTTAAAATGAATTGATAAATTTATGTTTGACCGATTATCTTTAGTATGAAATATTATTATTTATTAATAATAAGATAAAATAATATTTAACAGTCTGCAAATTCAATCAAATATTAGTTACTAAATATATTTTTTAATAAATTTATATGATAGGCATCATTTACATATTCGATATTTGTTCAATTTTTTTTATTTTTATTATTTGATAGAAAAAATAAAAAATAAAAATACTCAACAAAATAGTGTACCAGCGGTGGCGGCAGTTAGAAGCCTTTTACTTATTTTCGTACATATTATTTAAGCTATTACTCATATTTATATCTGATTCTTAAAAACGGCGATACGAAAAATGTCCTTATTCAATGTCATAGTTATCATACTATTTATTAAATTATTGTTTATGTATACACATTTTGTGGTCTTCCCGTGATGCCTGCCTAGTGTATTATTATTATAAGGCAAGTAATTAATTTCGAATTCATCGTCATCATTACTGTATTAATTTCACCATTATAATATCTTGTTCAAGCCCTTGTTCTATTAGTTCGATGATAGTATCATAATAATAACTAATTCAGAACAATGACGCGTGCGCGTTGTTCTAAAAGAATTCTGTAAACAATTAAAAAAAAAAAACATGTATTCAAACAAAAAATCAAATTACAGGTGGTTATACTTTTTTAATACTTCGCTATATGCACATCTATAATTTATATTTATTATGCCACTAGATATTGTAGATAGTTAATATATTATTCATTATTCGTGTAGTACGCATAACGATCGTGTTAAGGTCTGATTATGTTTTATTAGGTGTATGTATATGGAAGTTTTGAAATCGTGGTACTCGTGTGTGTATATTTCGTTATTAATAATAATGGTATGAGATTCGGGAATTATGATAATAAAAATTAATTATATTAATTACTGTAACTATAGTAAGTTGTCCGGTGCATTCTTAATTTCTTATACATTACGTCTTTGACATCTCGAATAAATTTTAGGTAGAATTTTAACCATAAGATAAGAAGAAAGATAAATTATCATTAAAAACGCTTACAAATAATATTTCTATATCTATATAAACATATTTATCAACAACTTACTATGCACCGCAATACACGTGAAACTCAGATTAAACATTTATAAATCAATAAATTATCATAATTTAATAATATGTTATTAAAAATAAATGGATTAATTCGGTAAACCAAAATAGCAATACCTATAAGCATTAAATTAAATAAAACGTGGGCATAGTGTTTTTGAAATCCGTATGTTCCTCAATACGTTTACAAAAGTGTTCTACCATATACTTATTCTTTCACAGCTTGTTTTCATTATTCATCACGGTAATCACACCATATTAAACAGAAAGTGTTCTCCCAAATATACTTATTTTATACTTGTGTTGGGAAATCATAGTTTATAATAGGAAATATGTACCTCACGCAAAAAATAATTATCCTGTATACATTATCACATATTTATTTAATCATTTATCTATCAAATAAATAAAAACAATTTTGTTAACAAAATTGTATACTATTATATGATTAAAAAAATATACTTCAGTTTATATGGATAGGTTTAAACCAATAAAAAGCTTACATCATACGGAAAATATGTTTTTACCTAGTAAAAATGGAGTAAAAATTATTTTATTAATGTGTACATTGTGTAGTAATGTGCTCGCAGTTAATATTTTTGTGTAAAGGAAAAATTGCTGATCAATAACTGTGCGATTTTCCTGGAATGTGAATAAATAGTAAAATAAAATATTTTGAAGTGAACACTGCATGATTTAATTATAACACGATGAAAAATTAAAATATGATGCGTAGGAACAATGGTGTATAAGTACTACTTATTGTACAATTATCGACAGCAGAGAGTTAAAATCTCGTGATCTTATTTAAAACTTGTTGTGATATAGTTCATATGGTTTTCGAAAAAAATTGCATTGAACACAAGTTATTCATGATTTGGACTGATTTTGATATTAAGTATATATTTTTCAGTAGACTATGCAGACGGAGACAAAAACAGAATACTTTATTGTAAAAGTAACTTTTAACACGATATTTATATGCACAGATGAAACGGGTATCGGGGTATGGGTGCTCCTTAATGAGAACATTGGCTAAATTCTTTATAGAAAGTCTACTGTAGCTGAAGTGCAATGCGGTATTTGACATAATAATGTAATACACACTTTAATGCCGTCGCGTTTCTGAAAGCACTAAATATCTACTGAAATATATTATGTTTGACCAATGGGCGTTTTGTAAGACTATAATAATAATTTATTCGGTCGTTGTATTTCCATAATTTTTATTATCACCGATGTTTTATTATTATCATATAATATTTTATCGATGACTGATGAGTTTATGTATACTTAATAGAAAGTGATGGTCGATGAACTCTGGGAATATTTCTTGAGAAATCTAGTTATTCAAATTCTTTTTACGAGTAATTTACTACGATTTTAACTCAATATAGGTGCAATATAATAATATGCGCGCGTGCGGTGCAGTGTTTAAGTCTTCGATGCAAATATAAATCCTAATTAATCGCGGTTTAGGCGTTTCCCACAACACACACACACGCGCGTGCATATTTGATATTATGTAGGTATACTGCATAATATATTATATCGTGTTAGCTACCGTATGTAACGCTTTGGATTTCGTTAACGACGTATTATTATTATAATAATATATTATTGGTACATTAATTTTATTTTTTTTTTATTTTAACCTCTCGAGTCGATCGGCTGCCGAACGGGCGCCTGCCTGAACGTTGTCGTATACATATACGCATCGGAAAAACAGCCTTATATTGACGTCGTGCACACAGGAGTGGCCGGAAGTCGTGAGGGCAGACGCACATGCAAACGCTTTGTGTATATTGTACGTATACACATAATAGTAATATTATATGTGTAACTATCCCGGGATTTATGACCCACAAACCGTAACACAAAGGGGCACCCGCGTCCGACAGAACAAAAACCACATTCACGGGTGCGAGGATAATAATATTATTATCGTCATCATACTATTATTATTATTATTATTTATTATATTATATATTTGTTGTTGTACCCACATATTTTAAACGAAAATCACAGCGGTATGGCGCTCGGATTCGACGCAACTAGTGTCCAGTTCGATATGCATGTACTAGCTGGTTTATACAGAGCGAACGATTTACATGACCAAACATATCTTTCAAGTCGAGTTTTGTATTTTGGTATACGCGTGCACAATTACGTATAAGTTCGAAGTATTTAAAATATTTATACAGTGAAAACATTTCATTTTTTTTTTTTTATTATGTCAGAGTGATTTTTAAGTTTTTTGGTTTTACTTTAACGACATCTCGTACATTTTTAATTTCACGCAATTAGAATTTAAAAGCATAATATTTTCGGAAACTTTTGATGTATTCCATATCGATTATAGAATAAATATTTATTCATTAATTCATAACTACGCGTAAAGTCTTTAATCGAATGGAGAAAGATAGTGAAGGGTATGCTCCGCAAGAGTTGAGGTCTGCTATTAGTACACACTTTAAACGCTATATTTTTAACACGAAAATCTACTTAAGAGAATAAATGTAAGCACTAGCCAGTTAAATGGATCATTCAGTACAGACACTCCAAGCCGGTTAAAAAAGTCGGCCAGACCGCGACGCATATATTCATGTCCTTACGCCGTGTCATACTTATTATAACGTATATTACGTGTAGGCACCTTCTACACCTATACTAGTATATACCTGTATAATAGATCTACGCCCGAAACGATCTAAGTCCCGACGCGGATAGACGTTTCGCGACCGCTAAGTCCTCGGGAATAACGCGCTGTTCAGGAAACGACCCGATCTGCGACGACGACAACGACGACGACAACAACAGTACACCCATAAAATAATATTATATCGACAACACAACAGCATAATAATAATATGATATTATAATAACTCGATTACATTGTTTTTTTTTCACCCCGAAGCGGATCGACATTTTTTCTGCGGTAGGTAGGAGCTACAATCATTTTATAATTACACGCCCGTGTACGTATTATATAGTCATTGTCTCCGCGTGAAATATATATATATATAAATATATTGTTATCATCGGAATACGCGTATATTATGTTATGTGTGTGTGTGTGTGTATGACGTCACGACGACCGCGACGACAACAAATTCGTCTCCGGAGGTTATCATCCGCGACGGCAATGCGAACGTTGTGTTGTCTTTAGCGGCGTGCGTACTATATTATAATATACACGATACACCATGATCCACGATATCTACCCGCCTTACTCGTCTCACTACTACTTACCCACCCATACCTACCTTCTCAGACTTTGTACCTGCGTCGATAACGGTAAATTCGTACGAGTTTTTGAGTCGGATAGGTGCGCGCTCGAGCCCTCAGGGTGATGTACGTATGATAATAAGTCAGCGGTCGTGTGTATTATAAGACATTATATAGAGCTGAAAAGCCTCGGAAAAATGCAATTTTTTCAATTCCTTCAATTTGTAAGTACAGCAAAATAGCTACCTGTAAACAACGCGACTGTCGAACAATACTCGTGTACCTAATGTAATATTATTATTATATCGTCACGATGGTGTACTTACTATAGGTGTGCAGCTACGTTATTAACTATTATATTTGCATAGTGCATACAATATGATAATTATTAATAAATAATAATATATATAGGTATATACGCGTTCTATTTTTTTCACTCTTAGCGCATGTATACAATATAAGTATTTAAATATAATACCGTAGTACGTTAATAGTATAATGCAGATTATGTAGGTTGATCAAATAGAGACAGAATATTTCTGGGTTTGTAAGAAAACAAAATATCAATGAAAACAATAATTTCACTAACAATAAAAACCCAAATGATATTTTGCTTATTGCGTGTAGTAAAAAGTTAATAGGAGACACACATAATATACTGTATTATATAGTATAATATAGTGGTGACATCAAATCACTTTCAATTTGGATCACTTTGACAAATGCGCATCTGCGTGTATACCCTCCTATAACCCTCTTTTGAAGTGTACAATTGTAGTTTACATTTCGGAAATAATAAAACTTAAATGCACACATACATATTATATATATATATTGAGGTTACACTGTACACAAACGCATTTAACTATCTGCAGGTGAACACCCGTAGTTAAAAGCAGTGAGGCGAACGCCATATAGTACGGCGAACCTGGAATACTATTTTTAGTGCGTTCGTCGTCCTAACAAGCCAAAATATTCGGTGCCGGCGACGTTTCTAATTTTGTTCCATAATTCTTATACGTGCGACAACTGCCGGGACTCTTTTCACAGAATTCCTCTCCAGCGGTGGTGGCGTCGCACAGCTCTCTTTCTCTCTCTCCTTCTCAATCACTCTTGTACGACGTTATTACAATCTAAGCAAATATATATTTATAAACTCACCTATGCTCGCGAGTATATCTAATTTATAATTTAAATACATTATCATTACACCTCTCGCGACTAAGAATCATTTACTACTCGTTTCGCGTAATAATAATAATAATGATATCGTCATGAATAATTACCTACGCTCGTGTTTATATACCTAAATGTATAGTATTATCATATTATCATATTATATCGGTGTGTGCAGTGTGTGGGCAATGGGCATAATATTGATATGTGTACGAGTAGCATTAATATGAAAATAATAATAATTTAATATAACTGGTATTCCGCCGTCTCAGAGTTAAATAAAATGATTAAGTATACACACACACACACACACAACTTACACTGTCCGATTTGCTGTCGAGCGTGTGTCGTGCACAACGAGGGCTAAAC
This sequence comes from Melanaphis sacchari, assembly GCF_002803265.2. Taxonomy (NCBI): domain Eukaryota; kingdom Metazoa; phylum Arthropoda; class Insecta; order Hemiptera; family Aphididae; genus Melanaphis; species Melanaphis sacchari. The sequence continues at coordinate 34,777 of NW_020270431.1, read as the reverse complement.
CATCTGTGCGCCCGACGCATACTTGGCTTCGGTCAGGAATTCGTCCCGTTTCCGCTCGTTTTCAATCGGCCGAAGTGTATTTTCGTTATTAAATTATAATAAATGTGTAAAATAATATTATAAAAAAATATTGTGCATAACCTGTTTTATACAACGTATTAAATGACCCATTTAATATTATTTTTTTGCAGTTTATTTTTCGATATTTTTAATTAAGGTTATGACTTATGAGACATATTGCAATTGATTGGTGCAATGGATAGAAAAAAAAATCCATGTCCATATTTTTAGATATTTTTATAATAATTGAAAAATTCTCTCGACGCAAGCATGAATTATTTCGTGAATCTTCCTACGATTAATTACAATATTATACACATATGAACATGAAATAATTATGTAACTGTGTAGTAATTTAATGCATGAGTTATACTGAAAATCGAACCGATGAAATCAAAATTCAATTTTATTTTGTCGAAGGATGATGTTAATTTATTACATTAATAATTTTTTTTAATAGTGAAATAGTAAATTTAAAATTGATTTAAACCACGAACTTTTTTTTAAACTTTTAATTAGTTTAGTATAATTATTTTAAAAATACTGGGACTGTAACATTACTAATTTAGTATTATACTACGTAGAGTATTCGATTGTTCAAACTTAGTTGCACGTGTTTACAATATCTATATTAAAGCGGTGAACTAACATTAATATTTATACAACATAACATCATCATTAGATTATGAGATAGATAAGCTTCAACGAATATTGGCAATGCGATTAGACTATTTTTCATTGGTGATTAGAATCGTTGATAAAATCTGTGATTTTATTCATTCATAAAGTGAATTAAACAATTTTTTGCATGAGGTAGGAAGCTAGTATTGGTCCAAACAAATAATTACATGATTAGACTTAGACGCTGTTGCAACCACATCTAATTTTTACATCAAAAATTAAATTGGAAATATAAATACTAGTGTACTACTTTTTAAATTAAGGTTTTTACGTAGTAGAAATGACCGATTAATAATGAAACTAAAGTAAAATATATAATTTGACATTTTTGATTGTTTGAAAATTTACTTACTATCTTTTGCAATTAAGTCTAACTCATATTTTCTTAAATCTTACTCCATATGAGATTCATTTAATATTTAAATTTAGATACGTATTAATAAGTCATACACAACATAATACACTCAAGTAAACAACAATCAAACTGCAGTACTCAGTCGAATAAATATCCCTTATGCATGTTCTCGTCAACAGTTTAACAGCTATGTAATATATATCCTATAAATCATATGCCATGTATGGTCTTTGTTAGTCCGTGGTAAAATAAAATAATAATTGAACAATAATGTATATTTTGATTTGTGTGTGTCGTTTCAATTGAAACAAATAAGATCACGGGGAGTGGTGGTGATCAGAAATTGAAAATATCCGTTTAGAAAAATCGTCGACAGCAGGGCTTAACGAATTAAATTAAATTGAAATACAATTGGTTCATTGTCGCTGCAGTTGCAAGCCAGACAATTATTAAATTTCATGAGTGTAAAGTTTTAATAGTATTTGTACAAAATTAAGTATAATAAGAAACGAGAAAGAGTGTGAGTGAGAGAGAGTCTAGAGGGTGAGAGAAATAAAGACGATGACCCGTACAACATAAAATTATGAACACTGTGTTTAAAACGGTCTTTGACAGTTTCGTCGTCATAATACCGTCGAATTACGTTTTCGGAATGTTATTAATGTAAAATTTCCGGTAATGGCCAATAACGTTATGGTATTACGACGAGGATGAGAAAAATGAACATAATATTATAAAAGTGTAAAATATGTTCGAAACTTCGAACACTACTTCGGTGGACGTGGACGGCTATCCTACTAAATATTATTAGGTATATTGCACGTCATGCCAGTGGTATTGCCTTTAACTATCATAGTATACGTATAACTGATGAGCACAAGATAGTTATAAGTATATGTTATCCCGTGACATCATTATGTAATAGAAACTAGTCTGGAATTTTAATAGTGACGGCTCTCGGATGAGCTATATTTATTGCCAGTCGGGGATTATTCTAGGAATAACCGCGTGCTTATAATAATATTTTATCATGCATAGGGACGAAGATGAAATTTGTATCATACTCGTACATAAAATAAGACGCGACGTAAATGGCATACCTCATAGCCGCGTGATGTCAAAAACAAATCTTATTTATGACTATGAGGAATGGTTCGCGGAGATCCACGAAGTGAGAAAGAGCTGCGATTAGCCAAATATTATTGTTATTACTATTTTTTCGGCTCATACACTGTCTTATGATACACGAGGGTGCGACCGTCTAGTCATTTTTAGAGGAAAATTCTAATTCGAAAGTATAATCTATTTGGTTCTTTTTCTTTTTATTATTAGAAACAAAAAACATTCAAAATCCAAAAATAATTCAAGTTAAGATTATTTTCAATAAAGAATGATATATTCATATTGCATATTTATTATTATTTATGATAAATATTTTAAATGTAGTAGTATAATCATAAGTTCAAATGATCACGTAACAGTAATATCAAATAAATTATAAATGTCAAGATATTGCATCTCAAAATTAATGCCTACGAGATCAAAATAATGAAATGAGTCAAAAGAGCTAAAAACTGGGAATAGTTGATTAATTCCTCATTCATTCATTCATTCATTCAAAAAATTAAATTCATATGTAGAGAAAAAAAATAGTTAACATAAATTTAATATTTAAAATTATCTGGGAATTGAAAATCAAATCAAAACTAGCCATATTTTGAATTGTTTAAAAATTACAATCTTGAAAATTAATTGATCTATTGCTTGTACATATAGAGTTTAACTAAGTTACAAGTTAAAATTATATTAAATTATTAAATAATAGACTGTTCAATATATAATATACGGTATATAACTAAATTAAAAATGAAAACATCAACATTTAATGTATTTTTTATTGGTTATATAACTAATAACACTAATAACTTTTATTGCAATCTGTCACATGAATAAACTTTTCAAAATGTAAAAAGTCAACACCACAACAATGGTTGAACAATTATTATAATAATTTTGATTACTACATACAGTCGTTGTAGCAGATTAAACGAATATTAAAGATAACAATAATAAAATTCAAGTGTATACATATTAATAACGACCAACGAGAACGTGCAATAAACATAGGATTGTTCAGGGCTTACCGTGCAAACTTTATACATATAATAGTGAGCTGATTCAAAAATCTATTGTATGTTTTTAAAATGAAGAACTTTTAAGGGAATTTTTTATTATAGCTGATTTTTTATTATACGTTGAACTTGACGCTAAAGCGTAGATGTCTGTAAATCTGATAATCTTGCGATGTGTTAAAATAGAGATTTTGGGGACAAAAAGTCTTTTTGAGAATCTATCTTTCATTAATTTAACAATTTAAGAATTTATTAATAAAGTAATTAAATCGACCGTTTAAATAGGTAAAAGTCTTACATTCCTTAAACGTTCCACATTCTCTAAGTTTTTACGAGAAAAATTCGATAATATTCAGTATATTGTATTATCATAATATACGTATTACACATTGCAATAATTATCATATTTTCATATTACCGTTGTCAGAATGATTTTATATTTTTGTCGACACGGAAAATTCGCCAGGGTGTTAGTGTAAACTCGCGCAAATACAACACGTACTAAACACTGTAATCGTACACGCTGCCGCCAAACGTTGTGGTATTATGCGTCTTCCCGAGAATTATTAACGTAAGAATGCACTATTGTCACAAAAAATTTTTGTAAAAAAAAAGTATAACAATAAACATAATGCGATTAAAATATTGTCAACTCAGTTTTCATTGAATTCGCCGATGGCTCTCAATGAATGCATTTAGATTGTGTCGTGGATTTTTTCCCAACAATACTTATTTTTTTTAAACTATTTATCGTTCGTTTTTTATATTGTGTTTTATTATATTGTTATTATATTTTTTTAAATGAATTATACGGTTATTTAAGTCGATAATAATTCAGGGGGTGTTATGTAAAACGATGAAATAGAATTAAAACTAAACAAATCAATGGCGAGAAAAAAAATATTAGTATGCCGTTGCTGTGATAATCAAAAATTATGTCTACACATATATTATATTTATATTATGTAAACGTAGTTTGTTTAAAGCTTCGGATTATAATGCTAATAGTAATAATAATAATGATTATGATTACTATTATTATTAACGACCTCAAAAAATGTGCATATGGAATTTGACTGTTGTCAAGACCATTTATATAAGAACACACGTCGGATTGTTTATAGATACTATGGAATTTAATATTCCAGCATCAAATATACCATAAAATGAACATCCGATTTTATAGATTATTAAATTATATTATCTCACACAAATTCTTTTGTATAATGTTCCATACCAGATGATAATAATACATTTTGATAGTGGACCATCAAGGCCAATGGTGGTTATTTTGAAGACTTATATTGTAATATTAAGTGCATATAAATGTATAATAATATGATAATGTTATATACACTTATACTCACTCGAATATCATTGAATTCCTTATCATTTAGTCAACAGCTCTGTTACAACATCAAAACTATCTACACATATGCATATGATAATTATTTATTTACCACAGTAATGTTATATACTTATATATATATATTATAATATTATTACATGACTAGAATTATAAAATATGTACGAGATTGAAGTTAGCCGTTGGCAGGTACATAATATACCATAGTAACATAACGGTTGGATAACGTCATATAATGTATTCTTCGTCAAATTGTTCCGGTTGTTTAATCTGTTTACCTGCACGTAAATACATGTCATTATTTTTTACAAAATACAATTCTATTTATAGGTTTCAACTATTATGTTTCGATTTCGGTAAACAATTGTTCGCCGTGTAGTATTTAAATTCTTCAAAAATTATGAAGACGACTTCAAGTATATTAAACGTTGTCCGTAGTTACTCTATGGAACATCACGCGTATAATTTATGTAAGATAATATGAGTATTTATTATGAAAATATATTTTAACCACAGTATATCATGTTCTAATATAATAATATAGTATATTATGCAGTATATAATTATGTTACAATGTTTATAGTTTTACAAATTATACCGGGTTTTGTGTGACTTTAAGATTTTATCTTGTTCAGAAAATATTTTCGTTTCTATTAGAACTAATCTATTCAAATATATGTCATTGTTTGTGTTCAGGTCATATCAATATAATATTTTAATGATTCTCCGACAAATTATTGTAATACTATTAAATTGCAATCTTTGATATCATGTTATCGTGATAAATCCGTAAATTGAATATTCTGTCAAAATTAATACACACATAATGAGGAAGAATAATAATGGTTTTATCGAAAAAAATGTCTTAACAATTGTTAATTGTTATTAATCTGTTGTCACTTAACATTATAACGATAGTGTTTAGGTGATGTGTAAAAAAAGGGTCAGTTACCGTCGTTATGGTATAATAGTGATGAGATCGTAGAATTGACTGCACTTCAGTCTTAGGACTAACCCTTAATTCTTATTTAAATGACTAGATATATTCAAAAATCACTACAGAGGTTTTATATAGTACCTATTATATAAAAAAAAAAAAAACAAAAAAATTAGCTATAAACAGAGGATAAACCGTAGATTAGGTATGTACGACTATATGCTACTGCAGACAGTTCATCCCAATTTTGGTACGATATTTTCGTTAATGAAACTATAATTTTTATCAAAAACATATTTATGTATTACTACTTTTTATTCATAATAATTTATTAATTTAATTTTAGTTGGTCACGGAAATTTATGATAATGTTTAATCCAAATATATAGACATTAGACAATATTCATCAACATTTTTGTATTGTATAATATAATTCGCCCAAACAACGTTCGAACGGGACTGCTGTTATAGCAGTACTACCCTCGACCCACCCCATATTATGTGTCTTGTGAAATTCTTTGTATTATCTCCGCTATTTATCAATCACTGCAATAACAAAACGCTCTCACCACGTGCTATCTATATTTATGTCGTACATTAGTTAATCGATTGCGGTTTGTTTTCCTGTTTCACAGGAAATGGATAGAAGAATTCCTGCAGAGAGATGGCCTGGGCACGTTGTTGAGCAGCTTGGGTGCGGCGAGCGGAAAATCTCTTGTGGATACAATGGACCAGTTACAGTGCGTCGAATGTCTGCGTGCCGTCGTCAGGTCCCGGACTGGATTGAAATACATTTCCACTCATCTAGAATACTCGTCGTACTTGGCTTCAGGTTCGTCTTCACTTTTAATTTATTATATGTAATTGTCATTTATGCTTTCTAAGTAAAATAAATTATCTACATTTTATGATCTGTTTGAATAGTTTAATGAAATGAGAAATAATTCAACTTCTAAAATATGTTATAAGCTTCGTAATACGAATAAAAATGCAGTTTTAATTTTTGGATTATTTTTGGAAATTCATAATTATTAAATTTCATATTATTCTTCAATTGATTTTTATACCTCAAAAATATTAAATTATTATTTTCTAGTTTAAAAAAATTGAAATATCCAATTTATTAAGTTATTGTGATATCAATTTTAAAAATCAAATTACTGATTCCTACTTTTCCTGTATTGTTATCATTTATCAAGTTATATGCTTGTGTTTTGAATATCGGTTATTGTGAAGATGTGTAGAAGTGTAAACACCGTGTACCTATACATAATGTAATATCAATGTGTAACATAATCGCTAATCTAATACGCTAGTTATTTTTTTACGTAGTTAACAAATGTTTTACATTATGTAAAGACTCAGTTCCATACTTTTTTTACTTTAACCTCCTATAATTTACAGAAGACTCTGCTAAGTATGTTTTTATAATTTATAACTGTCGTAAACGCTACCATACCTACGAAAACTTTGATCTTAGTTCTTTTTTATACTCGATTTAAAACTCTCTGGTTCCTAAATTTTTTCAGTCTATTTCTGTTACTCTCTATAAGTGAGCCTGTTGCAATAATATAATTACTTATATTTCACCATAATTTCAGTTCTACCTATTTCATTTCATTTTACAAATTTGACTCAGCGTTTAAATCATTAACATGGAAGATATAATGCTAAAATATAATGACGTAATAATATATCGTAATAGGTACATTATAATTGTAGATAATAATTAATAATAAATTTTAATTTATTGTTCATACAATTTAATGTGACAATTATAATTTTTGATGAGAATCTTATTTCCACGTAATATTGACGCGTGCATAGGCGAACCTTGACTCGTATACAATATATATTTTGTTTACTTTAATTAATAATATTATTTTATTATTGTGTAGATGACGTAGTTAATCTAAATGCGTTTAAATATTACCATATTTCAGTACACTATGCAGATTACATGGATGCATGTATTTATAACGAGTAGTTTTGTTGCATAAAATTTGTTTTCAATAAATTATTCAAATTAGTTTCAATTTACACGATAATATTACACTACATATTTATGTATTATAATATACGTGTATACGCGTATTGGTCGTCAATCGTATTGATCAAATTAAAAACGATGTTCAAAAAATTATGATATTACTATGTTTTAATTTTTAGCAGTACTTGTATGCAATAATACAACCGTAAAGCTCCAAGTATACGAACTGTTGTGCGCGCTATGCGTGTTCTCCGTGGATGGAATGATTTTCGTGAAGTCTGTCTTGTCGCACATCAAGGTAAGCTTTGACGAACACTATAATTAAAAAAATATTATAACTATGATAGGCTATATAGTTTTTGAAACGGTTTAACGACACGTATATGTGTATGGTTTTATTTTTTATAGTTGAAACAAGAGTTGCGACATGATTACGAAATCGTAGTGATGGAACTACAACTGGCAGACACATTCGCTTATCAAACAACTCTTATGGCTTTCGTCAACTGTCTAATACTCGTTGAACAAAATCCGAGGAAAAGAACGTGCATCAGAAACGAACTGATTGGTGTGTTTGATATAATGATTAATGAATAGCCAGGGGTAATATTATTACTTACTAACGGCACAGTGTAGTGAAGAATACTTTTGAAATGCATTACGCGTGCAATATATTTTACTGTAAACACTAATATACTATAAAATAAGTTTTAAAAAGACGTAGAAAACTAATATCCAAATTTAAATACTATAATATATTAAAATATTGTAGTATAATATATAACATATAATAATTTTTACGGATGAGTTTTTGATCGATGGACAGTAGATAAATAAAATCAATCAAAAATCATGATTTAATTTACTAAATACATCTGCTTATTTAAAACATATTATACTTGAAATTCAAAATTATTTAATTAATCCTAAGCTATATTTTTCTCGAATAATTTATTCGGTACTCGAATACTTCATAACACTGAATTAAGGTACCTATTGTGTTCGGTGTCTCGTTTCTGGTCGTATACATAATATTATCATATACCAATATTGTTCTAACATGTGTTTTATAGCTCTTGGACTACGGACGGCCATCAAAAACATGGAGGGTTATGAAGATGATGCATTACAAATACAAATCACCGTGTTCGAAGAGCATCAGTTGGCCGACGAAAATCAAATACCTCAAAAATCGCATCAACAGCTATTTAACGAGTTACGGTCTAAGGTAATTTTATAGTTATTTTTAGTTACATATAGGATTAATAATAATAATAATAATAATAATAATAATCAATAAAAATATATATATATCAATTTAAAATGATAAATATAATCTTTATAATATTTAATTACTAGTTATGATATTTCTTTTTGTCTATACTATTGTTTATTTTTTTATTCATTCAATAGATATCAAACACGTTATACGACTCGTATTTACAAAACATTTTGCTGCATATGTCAGAAATGGATTACAGCGAAACAAAAATGTAAATATTCATAAACGTACATTAATAATAGTTAAATGATTTGTATCAATAGAACATTAATAATAGAAAAATATTACTTTAGAATTTAAGTTTGTTGATATTTATAAGAACCTATCATTGATATTTTTTTGACATAATTGATAAATAAAATAGTTTTAAACACAATAAAATATTAATAGAATAATTTTTTTTCAGAAATGATATTTGGAATTTGATCAACGAAATCATTTGTAATGATCCACAAGCAATATTGGATATATATCGAAAAACATCAAAAACGCATTCTACGGGGTCTCAAACTGACGAGAAAAGACTTATTAAAGGTTTATCTCTGAATACCCGACGTTGTAGCTTAAATATACCAAAAGATAAACGAACCACTATTAAACTTAAAAGACCGTCACTACCCGCGCTTCCAGTCGTCAACAAATTAGACGAACACACTAATTTTAACGGGCGCCATACTAAAAACCCTATTAAATGTTCTATATTTACTCAGACAGAACGTGCGTGTTATTGTGACGGTATTGGACTTGCTGAAGTTGACTCTAATTCCGAGCTGAATAATAACAGTCCAAATTTATTGGACGTGAACTATATAAAAAATGATGCTTGTAAATCTCTGGAATTATCATGTGGAAGCAGTACAGTAGTACCACCTCCGCCATTTCTGTCGAACATTTCAGGAATTCCGCCTCCTCCGCCACTTCCAATTTCAGCTGGAATTCCATCACCCCTACCCCCACCCCCAACACCGCCACCACCATCATCATCATCATCACAAAAAATTCCACCACCGCCACCACTTCCATCAACAGGAATATTACAACCACCACCACCACCACCACCACTTCCATCAACAGGAATATCACAACCACCACCTCCACCACCGCCACCTTTACCTGTTATGGCACCACCACCACCTCCTCCCTTTACTGGATTGAAGTCCCCAGAACTAATTTTAATACCAGAAAAAGCACCTCAATTATCTACAACATTGATATCATCAATGGAGTTTTTGGGACTTGGTAAAACTATTACGAATATTACTGATGGTCATCGGACAGTACCTACAAGAAGAACGAGTAACAATATTAAATACTACTCGTTACCAAAAACAAAAATGAAGACTTTGAATTGGACCAAGGTCAATAACCAATATTTAGGTAATGTTGAAATAACTGTATTAAATGAGCAATCTTTGGATATTTAATCAGTCGTCTAAATCGTAATATTTTATTTTATAATGCATTTTCAGACAAGTCGGTTTGGTCGTCGGCGGATCCTCCTAACTTAAATATAAACTTCAAGAAAATTGACGAATTATTTTGTCAAAAACCCAGAGCAAAATCTTCACCTGCTGTATTGTCACCAAATGGTGTTTCTAAAGTGAACGTTGTGAATATATTGGACAATAATCGGAGCTTAGCAATTAACATAATGTTGAAACAGTTCAAATCCGGTTCGCATGAAATTTTAGAAGCGCTTCAAAGTGGACAGTCGATTCCTCTTGAGAAACTAAAAGGCCTTCAACGAGTTTTGCCAACAGACGAAGAGGTAAATATGCGGTAATCCGGCGGATTCGTGTGATATAGTAACACGTAGCTTTTTACTGTTTTTAATTCTTAGATAAAATTGATAAAAAAGAAAGATGTTGACTTGTCTACTGTTGGATCTGCGGAGCAGTTTTGTCTACAACTCAATAGCATATCCAACTATCAATTGAGAATAAAACTCATGATTGAAGTACGTTAAAGTTTTGAGATTCCACGAATCATCGTGTAAAATAAACATATTATTTAATATTTAGAAAAATTTATATTTTATTTTATTTTTCAGAAAGAAGAATTACCTGCTATAGTGTCGGAAATACAAAGTCAACTAGAAAGTGTCAAAAAAATGTGCGATGACCTAATAAATAATCAGCCGTTTAAGCAATTTCTGTCGCTAGTGCTGTTTATCGGAAATTACCTAAATGCTGTAAGCAGTTTAAAGTTTTGGAATTTAAGAAAAAATATATAAACGACGATTTGAAAAAAAAAAAAAACTTACAATAAATATAAATCAATTTAATTTGAAATCATATCATAATAATATTACAAGCTTGTGTTAATAAAAAAAAAATAATAATTTTTATATCTTATTGTATTAAAAACTTATATTTATTCATAAATTCTAATGCTAAGTATTTGTAATAAATAAGAAATAAAAGAAAAAATTAAAAATATTTTTACCTTTAGTTATATTCAATATAAATGTATTTACTTTATTTTTAAATCTAGTTTAACGATGTTGTTTATATAGTATTTATTGGCATTTTGTTCTATCTATGGCAACTTCTAGGTGGTATACTTTTTTTAATATTTTATACAAAAAGCAATTTAACTAATTTTAACTCAACGAAAGTTTTAATTATAATACCAACAAACTAATACAACAATACTATCATGATTTTTTTTTTCGTTTATTTATAAATACATTCAAAAAGGAGATTTTACTTTGTAATAAATAATTTATTTTCTAATAAATTACAAATTATTTTAAATATTAATCCTTATATTAACATAAACTATTTAATGGTTTTAAAAGAGTAGTCAAGTAGTATATAATTCATAATTATCGATTTAACTATCAAAAACATAAATAATTAACTTATAAAATATGTATTACCGAGGTTTTTTTATGTATTTGTTGCTCTTATAATATATAATTATTATTAAAGAAATATTAACTTATTTGTCATTATTTACTTGTATTTAGATTAACTTAAATTTATATTAAAACATATAGTTTGATAATTTTAGATATTTAATTTATTTTAAATTAATTTCGTCCATTCATGTATTCAGAGTTTATTAACATTTTATCAGATAATTAATCAAACGCAGATGTATTCCAATGGAAGTTTTATAATTAATAATTTATATAGTTTTCAAAAATAAATTTTCAAATAATTTTCAGACACAATTACTTATATAAATAAAAAAATATCTGAAATATTTTTCTTAATAATAAAATTATATGTTTAATAAATGAAAACGTTATTATTCAAATAATAATGCCTTAATATACCAATAGTAAAGTGCTATCGAGTTTTCGTTGTTTTTCACACCTTATATTTTTTCAGGGAAGCTATGCCGGAAATGCGAGTGGATTCACTTTGGACACGTTGCCTAAATTGCTTGATACCAGAGCCAACAAACCTAGAGTGACTTTTCTTCATTTCGTAGTCGAAGTGGCGCAGACGAACAAAATTGATGACATACTGAGTTTCACTAAGTACACCGAGGCACTTAGGAATCTATCCAGGTAATAATTATAACAACACAATAATTTCATTATTAATGCTTACATTTATTTTGATTTTAAATGTATAAAAAATACATGATAATAGTGAACTATGCAAAATTGATGTGCGATAGATAAACCGGGTTTAAATAATTTAGTTTATTTATTTGTTTTTATTTTGAATCTTATATTATAGGATATCTTTTTTGTCATTGGAAGACGAAATAAACATCAAAACGAAACAGATCAGAAGTTTGCATCTACAATTGTCAAAACAAACGAAAAAACAGATATGTGATCAATTCTCAGGCAAGTGCTAAAATAATAAATGATTATGTAAGTTAGAAATATAAGTTGTCCAATTAAAATTTTATATATCTAAGATTAAGTTAGTTTAGATTCATCCAATATTTCATTATTTCTATTATAATTGAATGCACTACTATAATTATTTATATTTTACCACTAAAGTTATTTAATATTGTTATATATTTATTTTAAATAGCACTAAGTTTAATTGACTAAGTTAGTGAAACTTTATTATAATAAACAAAGAAAGTATTAGAGACGTCTGATTGATTGGGTAGCGGATTTTGCGTTTCAATTTGAAATTATATACATAATTGCACAGTTAATGTTATAGTTCGCAGATGTACAACTTGGGTTAAAAAAATTTAGAATTTTTAAATATATTTTTGAACTTACATGTGATTAAAAAAAAAAAAAAATTACAATCGATTAATCACCAACATTCAGAAAACTAAAAACTATATTATACACACTATCATAATCAAGTCCGGATTAGAAGTGACAGAGTGTGCATGACTCTTGGGCTAAAACTCACAAGACTCCGGGGGTCTTAGTATTTGCAATAGTATATTTTTATAGCAGAATGAAATATATTATCCATAATACCAGAAGTAAACATATTTTGATATTTTATTATTATTTAATAAAAATAAATATGTGACCTCTATTGGCTATTGCAATTGTAACATAATAATATAATTGACTACAATTGGAAAAACATATTTATCTAACTAATTTAAATAGTAGATAATAAAAATAAATAATTTTTATTCTTTTAGAGGATTTAATTGAATATTTTTGAACCTAGCCCTCTAAATTTCTTAATTCAGGTTTGACATTATTACCTATAATAATTGTAACACAAATTAATATTCTTTTTTTTAGTCTCTTTTTCGATTAAATATCATCTGCTGTTCATCACGTTAAATTATAAACTTATACAACATAATTAATAATTATAATTACTCAAAACTCAATATTGAATGGTAATTAAATAATTTATAATGATCAATAAAAACAAAAGAATTATTTTTAATTTAAACAAGTAATATTGTATACAATTATTACATGTAAGTATCACCGAGAGTTTACGCATTTTTAGTGCTGGTCAAGTGTAGATTTACGATTCCTCATTTTAATTTAGAACTGCCTATATTAATAAGGACTATTCATTAGCGCAAGCCCTACACAAACGAAAATAACTATAATAACTATAAATGGCAAATAAAGGAATTACTTTCACTTAGGGACAATTTAGGAATAATAATTTTTTTAAATAATAGGAAATGTAATTATAAACTCATGGAAAGAGATAGGTAATCGTTCATAATAATATTATTTACTGAGTACTGTCATCAAATTTTATTTTTATTAAAATAGTTAAATGTCATGAACGTATTTTCTTTAATATAATTATGTATTTTAATAAAATAAGTGTATTTAAACTGTTTAGATTTTATGAAACAAGCTATCATTGATATCGAAACTCTAAACAAGGAGTACAAAAGTGCAACGGAGGTAATTCAAAGAGTAGCTGTTTATTTCGGTGAGGACGTTAACAAATTTAAAATTGAAGAATGCTTTGCTTTATTGGGAAATTTTTTTGAGCGCATTGACGTTGTTGCTAAGGTAAGGTCATCTTTGTTATGTAATTGATATCGCCCAAAAAAAATTATTGTTGCATTATTCAATAAAATAATTATAATCTACCGACTTGACAAAAAATATTACATTTTTTTGTTTGTTTGTTCATAACAGGAAAACATAAATCGCAAAATTCAAGAAAAAAAAAATAAAACACTCGCTGCGGAATTGGAAAAGGAAAAGGACATCCCAAACGTTAAGAAGCGCGCACGAGGGTCTATGATACCCAAAGATGAAGAAGTATGCATAGTGGATTTGGTGTTGCGAGACATTAGGAGAGGATCTTTTAATTTAAGAAGTGTGAAACCTGAAAGCGAAAAGCACATCTAATATAGCATTCCAAATATTTGAATGCTTTATAGTGAAGCACGTGCATATTTCACTCCATTTATGTTATAATATATCATAAATAATTCCAGGAAGTTGATTTTGTACAACTATCACAAATACTAAAATACTGAATCATAAGACTTTCCATCAAAAACTATTCAAAAGTGTCAATTTTAGTAAATATTATCATAAAAAACATTATAGTCGTAATTTTGGTCATACAGTTTTAATTTTATATTTATTTAATTTCTTTACTATTTTTGTTCGTTTTTTTATGAATTATTGTTTGATTTGACTATAATTCATAAGATGCTCTTACCATTCTTTATTTTTTTTTATATATATTTATACAATTAATTTAATATTATATTCAACACCTTATTTATACGTTTATATTAACGTTTTTGATGTCTCTTTGTTCTAATTTTTTTTTTTTTATACTTTTTCGTGGATTATGGAAACTTCTAAAATATTGTATATTAATGGTTATGTAGGTTTTAAGCCTAATCTACTATAATCTAAAATACTCATGTTTATTAGATAAGTTATGGATTTTGTCGTGCCATTATATGAATTCAAATGATTTTATTTTTTGATATTGTTTAATTTTCAAGTTAATATTACTCACGTAACTTTCGAATAAATGTATAAGTTGTATTAATAGAGTTTGTAAAAAATGAATGAGTTTTTATACTTTAAAATTCGTATTAGAATTTATTTTATGTCCATAAATCATATGGTTGATAAAACTTTTAACCATTGTGTAAAAATATTAGACACAAACGTCAAAGTTGTTTTGCATTTCGGCGAAAAAATTAAAAATAAAATTAATTGGAATAAATTGAGATCAATTTTTCTTTAAAACTACAAACTTTATTTTTGTTACGTAAAATTATTTTTGGCTTCAAGATTAAAAGTATTTTACACAAGAAAAAAATGCAAAAAAACTTATTCAAGTACCGTATTTGAACACTTTATTTTAAATGTGTATACAATTGTATCCAAGTACAAAAAAAAGTATCAAAATACCTATAGTTGAATAATTTGTTACAAGACTGGTTTTTAGGTATTATTAAAAATAATGTATTGCATTAAGAATTATAACATTATATTGAACATATAATGATTTTTGATTGTGTTAAAAAAATATATTTAATAAAAATTATCATTCAAACTGTATACTAATAAATATCTAAATAAATTATTTATTTAATAAATATACACTCATGTATAAGGATGTAATTATTATGGTAAAGTTTATATTTTTCATAAATCACAAAATTTTTTTGATTATTGAAGATATATTGAAATGAAGTTAGCTTGGTGGAATGATTTTAAATTCAATTTATTTATCTACACTTCAACCTACGTTAAGGTTGGATTTCTAGGATTAGTAACTAAAATATTTTAGAATATAATATGTATATAAAAAAATAAAATATAAATAATAATCTAAAATTAAGAAATTGAATTGGTTAAATACATTTTTTTAAGCAAAAATATCAGAAAATATGTCATGAAATATAATATAAGAAATGTTAAACATCATACACTAATAAAAATATAGTTTTGTAAACTGCGTGATGTTTTAAAAGAATTTACTTTTGTAGTACAACTACCAACATGGTAATATCTTAAATTTAGAGCTAATAGTAGTTTTCATTTTTAATATGATGGCTAATTAATATTTAATAAAAAGCAACTCATTAAGATATAATATACTATATTTTATTCTTATACAAAGCGATTCTATAAATGTTAACACCAAATTTCACAAAAAGTATTATTGTCTTGGAATATATTATTTTTATATAATTTCAAATCATTAAAAAACATTATAATTCTTGCACATTTTTTGATCAATTTTATTTTTTAAATTTTACTTTTTTGAATAACAGACATATATTTTTAATTTTTAATTTTGAAAATTATATTTTTTTTATAGTTTCTAGGTACAAAAAATTAAATTTAGATGTGTAGTTAATTAATTATAATAATCTTAAGTTCTTATGAGCGATTTGGGGTGACACAAGGGTAACTCACAAAATGTTCAACTCAAAAATGTTTCACTTAATATTCGGCTCATCTAAGCTTTAATAATTGTCTTGTAAAACTTACTACCTAATTAACTAAACTCGTACAAAATCCATTATTTATAGATACATTAAATTTTTCAGAACATTTTCTGATTAAGAAAATTAAATTGTAAATGCTTAATGTCATTTAAAATTTAAAAAGTTAAATAATTTTACCAATAGTAAAAAATACATTTTTATTTTTAAATAATGTGGATTCGTAATGTTTTGAAATTATGTATGAAAAATAATTCTACATATGTTAATAATAATTGAGAATAAGTAATTTTACCTTTGAAATAATCATATTTTATATATAATATGGATATGAATTTGTATGAAGTGTTAAATTAAAATAATAATATAATTTGATTAAAAAGTAAGATTAATTTAAATGCCCTCGAAAATAATTTTAATAATTAGTAGTTCCTTTTTTTTATTTTAAGTGCTACACAAATCTCTTCTTAATTTAATCTATGGTTTATCAGCATAAACGTGTTTGTGCTAAGCATAGACAATATTATGATTACGAACATGAAACCTTGATGTGGCGTCATATTAATAGTAAATGATTGGGAAATTTGTCTGCTGAGTAAAGATCATAACATATTTTTATTATTATATTCCCTTTATAATATTATTCTTACCATAAAAAAAAAACTATTTCGTTAAATAACAATACTTTTAAGGTATGTGTAGAAAATTAATCGGAATCAATGCCATTAGAGTTATATTCAAATAAAATTTACATCATGTATAATAGCTTTTAAAGCAATAAATCAATATATAAATATACTTATAAATTCTAAAATAAATAATTATGTTATTCAATAAAATGATCTATTTGATTTTTATAAGATGAATTAAATAAAATAAAATTATTATCTTAAATCTACTTACAGTTGAATGTGGTATGTCTAAATTTGAAAATTTAAAGAACGAATATGTATTAAATCTAAAAAACATAATTTAATAATTTCGTAATACCTAACCAGCTTGTTTTACGAATATATACCTATATTTCACCCATAATACATATAAATATAGTAATGAGACAAGAGTAAGTCTAAAAATGTATTAGAATATTTATAAATTCAAATGAAACTTATCGCAACAATTTTCAAATTTCAACTCTTATATTCCTCTTAAACTTGAATTTAAAATACAAAAATTGAAGAATTTTGTAAACAATTATTTTATGGGAAAAAAACAATAAATTATATGGTCGATTTCAATTTAACTTCACAATACATTTCTACGATATGTAATCAAATTTATTATTGTATTAATAATCTTCTATTGATACTTATTTTTGGAAAAAAATTATATGCTTTTTAGTGAAAAATATTAGTCAACAATCAGATTGGTTCTCGACATTTGTGATCATTTTCATAAGCGTCCTGCTATCTATCTCTTTAACATTACAGTTCCACGATAATTAATACAGTAATGATCATTTACTACGCATACATTCATGCGATACACATACAATTGTTTTGAAAATTGCCTATGCTAAATTCCTAAAAAAATGGTTGGATCAAATCTCTTTGTCAATATCAGATATAGATTCTCCGTATATCACGATTTTCGCAAATATTTTTTGCAGTAGTAAAATTAGTAAGACTATAAAAATGTAAAAGATTGATTCAAACATAATTATTATTATTTTAAAATAATTATTTGTTGTGTAACAAATAATAATAATAACTTTTTATATCGATTAATGGTCGATATCATACCTACTTATAAATTGTAATTAATTATACAACACTATAGTAGGTGGACTTTATTTACATACGATTAATACTATAATGTGCAATTATTCATAATCTCATATGGATAAACAAATATAAATATTGCGAAATATAAATTG
Source organism: Melanaphis sacchari (assembly GCF_002803265.2). Taxonomy (NCBI): domain Eukaryota; kingdom Metazoa; phylum Arthropoda; class Insecta; order Hemiptera; family Aphididae; genus Melanaphis; species Melanaphis sacchari. Next base: position 16,244 of record NW_020270431.1, on the reverse strand, counting down.
TTGCACCCAATTTGGTAATTTTTCTATTATTGCACATTTGTATACTTAATTAAAAATAATAATCCTATCATAAATTATATATTACTCAGTAGTACCTATAATTTAATCCCATTTCTCGTTATATGGTGTATAATAAATTATTATAATACTATCGTTTTTATTAGTTATGTAATAATACAGAAAACAAAACTATTTACATTTAAATGGTTATTATACCGATTGTATAGTATGGCATATTTCAGTAACAATGTTCAAGTCTTCCAGCTACACCTTATGTACACAGGATTAATTCCCATGCATTCGTAATTTAGAGGCTAAATTTTATAATAATCTAAGATCTTTAGATCTATATCTGTTTATAATATTCGTTGTTATCTATTATAAATTGGTTGAATCGACTTGCTGTTTGATATCTGGTCGTTATATTTATATAGATATAATTATTTTAATATATTCTATAAGTATTTAAAAGCTATAAGCTCTCAGACATTCTAATATCTGAGATTCAAAGAATCTCAGAAATAAAAACGGTTCCATTAAAACTTACAAGACTGGTTTGCAACAATACTAACGAAGTTGTTCTAGCCGCCGGGCTACAATAATTTGTAACTGTAAATACCACACGGAACCACTTAGTTAAAAAATAAATAATTATAGCGTTTTTTTTTTTTTTTTTTTAATATTTTGTCTTTTGTATGTTTTTGTATGGATTAAATATATAATAAGAGTCATTTGAAATTAGACTCGAGAATACAATTTACTTAATACTTGTTCAATATTTTATAATATAATAGATTTAAACATTTTTAATCATATTACTACATTATAATACAGGTTAATTTAATAAAATATATTTATTCTTTTAAAAATAAATAAATTTTATTGAGATATTTAAGATCGCTACAAAAAATTTTAATCATCCTAAATGTTCACTCTAATGTTTGTTAGATATTTACTAAATTTTCAAATAGCGTTAAAAAATTGTATACAAATTAGAAAATATTTTTTTGTTAAATATAATTTGAAGTTGAAATAAGCGATATTTCAAAATTTATCTCGGGAACTTGATGCTTATATTAACTTTTTTTTACATGATAATATTTTAATTTTTAATAATGTATTTATAAAATTTCTGATTTTTAGAATTAAGTAAATTTAAGAATCATATTTTTAGATTTTTATACCATAAAATACGTGTTTAGGGAGATCAACATCTTTTTTAAATAAGAACTTTTTTTTTTACTATATATACGTTATTAAAATAGAAATTTTGAGTTGAAATTTGAACGAGATGTTATTAAATTTAAGTTTTTGTTAGGTCTAAGAATAAAATATTATCCATCAATACATTCCATTCCTGGTATTCTTATCCTTAACTAATTAGCTATAAATTTACTTCAAATATAAATTAGATGTTAGATACTTAGTCAAGCATCTAATTAATATGTCTTGGAAAGTATGTTGTCTTTAAAAAATTCAAAGTTGATAACGGTGTCAAAATTATATGGTGGTCTTTATACTCTGGTGTAATACTATAGTGTCGTCTCATAATTGAACACGTAATGTTAAAATCCCTGTGTTTTAATTAGCTGAATCGTGTGGCTTTTTTAATATAATATTTTACTAGGTAAGTAAAATTGAAAAATATTCAGCTATTATTGAAGTCTGGTTACAATGGCTAAATAGCTATCAATTAACACAACTGAAATAGTATACATTTATCATGATAATATGTTTAAAATATATCAAACGTTACAATGACTAATTTCTAACTAAGTTATTAATATACCTACCAAGATATATGATTAAATGAATAATGCGAACAAATACGGACGACACAGCAGAGTGTAAATGTTTTAAGTCAAATATTAAAATATTATTATGTGTCAAAATCCTAATTATCTTTTTTTCTTGTGTTTTTAACCATCATGTATAGTGTATATATTAGTATATCAGAATCATAGTAATATTGACTATTAAGCAATATTCTGCAATGAAATCAATATTCAGTAAAATTTTTAATGGACAATTTACTTATTTTAAATTAGTCTTAGCATAAAAAACACATTACCTAAATGAGTACAACCACCGAGCTGACGCACAAACGATGAAGTGGATATGTTATTTAAAATATATTAATTTAAACAAATTATAACCTCGTTAATACTCATTAATAATATATTTAAAAATAAATATAACCAGATTTTGTTAAAATATCATGTGTTTAATATGTATTCGTATTCATCTATTTTACTCGAAATATCGAAACATAAATACTACTTCTGGTAGTACTTAAGTGTTTCGTTTACATAGTTTTGTAATTGTACAATTTTTTTTACTATTTTTATTAATATAATTTCGTTGACACGAATAACTATCATTTGTACTAAAACCGAATCTTTTAGCTAATATTTCACTTGTACATACCTGAAAATATTTTTATTTATAATATTTTTTAAAGCTTAAGAATATGTTATTAATATACATAATATATACTATTTTATTAATTGATATTTTCTTTTCTTATATTTATAAGACTTCATAGTTATTATAAGAAATTTTTTAATGCCACAAAGAATATTTTACTTCGATAATAAAAACCATAAAATTACTAAAAATATTTAAATAATTTTCTAAGAATTCTTTGTTCATTTCTATTTAATCAACAAACTGAATACTGAATAATCTTTATTTTTGATAAAACTAAATATAGACTAAAATACCAAGTATGATATTTATAATAGATTCTAAATAGAGTAATAACTATATTGGATTTATAATGATTTCATGTATGAATTTATTTATTAAATTTTTTGTTTGCCATCAATCATTATCTTTTGGAAAGTAAAGATACTTTGACCTTCAACTTTGAATGATGTTTTTTGTGGAAAATTGTATTAAGTTGATTCTCTAGTAGGATCGAAATTCAAAAGTAAAACATAACTGGAAAAATAAAAATAATATTTCAAAATAATTGGTATAAATTAAAATTAATTTAAATAATTAATTTACGCAATACCAGTTTTCAAAAAATACAGTTTACAAATATTATAAATTAAATGATACTGGAAATGGTCAATAAATATTTTTTCTAGTAAAACCTGGAAATGATAGCTACCTAGATATAATTTTCAAAACATTTTGGCTCTGCAAGAGCTTTTTTAGGATAAACATTAGAAATTGTTGACTTATTTTTTTAATATTATTAAAAAAAAATATTTAAGTAAAAAAAATATAGATGTAATAATAAAGGTTCCTGCTATAAATTAGAAGTTATTCTTATAGGAATTAAAAATTCTCTTCCTAAATTTATTTTAAAAGTTTAAAATTAAAATTTTGTGCAACATATTTTATAGATAGACAAAATTACGAACGTTTTTAAATTAGTAAACATGTTTCGTAGTTATAATTTTATAAATCCATAAAATATCTTAATTTTTTATAACTTAAGTTTAAAAGTGTAATACAAGATCACTCGTAAGTAGTTTTACTTACAGAATTAAAAAAATATCGTAAATATATGAGCATAAATCTTATCAATAGATAATTTGTGATGTGATTTTTATGAAATTGGATACATAAACATAACGAGTTTAGTCATTACTCGTTAGTCATTATTGATCTGAATGACATGAAACTTATTGTTATTATGTACCTATATTAATATTTTACATATCATGATACAGAAAATGCATAAAAAACATCATTCACACAATTACAATAACTAATAGGTACGTCGGGATTAAATTGTATAATTCGTAATCATTTATTACCGCGAAAAAAAAAATGATTTTTATAAAGCAGATAAATGCAATAATTTGAGCAATATTTAGTTTAACATAATATTGTAAATGAATACTATACTGCTATTTTACTCATATAAAATACCAATTTTTATCACGATATAGTGGCACCAAAAGCCCAAAATCATAAATTTAACACATTTTTTATTTATAAAATACAATCTGTAAATTAATTTTTTATAATAAGTACTTGAATTCTTACTATAGGAATTGTCAATTAGTGTTAGCAGAGAATCCATCCATTGATAATACTCCATGTCTCACAATAAAATTTGGCACGTAAGATATACGAGTATATTTGCATCAACAATAATTTTATAATTATTTACCATTGTTAGTTTCTAAGAAAAATTTAATCAGAGATATTTTCAGTTATTATTGCACACCATAATTCCGGCATAATAAATATAATTACGACCGTTGTTATTCACATTCGGATATAAGTTTTATTGTAATTTATGCACCTATAAATTATACTGGGTAAATTCTCAGTTTTTTTTCGACGAAAAAGTCACGAAGGTCGTTGAATGGATAGACGATGACGTGAGAGGTTAATTGATGATTACTACAATATATGTTTATATTAGTAATATATACTTGTATTTACTTAATCACACTGATCCCATAAAATTGTTTTTTCATTCTGTTTTGTTTTTATCTGAATTGTAAAGTCCACCACTGTCAATACAGTATATAGGTACATACTACATTTAAAATCTAGATAGGTACTATATATTGTATCTATAGCTATATATTACTGGTAAATACCTTTTCGCGTCGACCTAAATCAATAAAATTACCACTAACACTAAGATCTTCGATCTTTGTACGTGAAATAAATTGTGAGCGTATATTTTTGAAACAGAGAAAAAGGTGATGATTTTGAGGGAGATAGAGACCATTTGTTGTCGGTCATCCGGGAAAACCAAAAATACGTAAATACCGGTCGATAAATTAATATACATTATCTTATAGTAATTATTATTATAATAGCCATTAATAATAAAGCAACGTGTAAATAATAAGGATATTAATATATTATTATCGTAGTCTTTGTACAACAAAACAACTGCAGACCAGTTTTGGTGATGGCTGCCGCAATAACCACCGCCACCACACCACCACCGCTAATATCGATGCCACCACCTCACCACAACATCATTATTACTACCACGGTCACGATTCATATAGTTATAATAATACATGTACATTTATCACGATAAAGATTAGGATGTATTGTAGGCGTATACCGTACTAGATTAACCTCGGTCGATCATTAAATCATGATACACAATATTTTTAATAATATTATGTATATGATTACTCGCGCGTGCGAAAAGCCTGTCCGCGGGCTTCGTTTATAAGACGGCGCTCGTCCGATGAACGATCGCAGTCGCAATTCAAAGATTACTTACAGTCTTCCAACGTCCGCTGAACTCATTTTGCAAAAACACACAACACATCCAATCGCCATCATGAGTCGTTTGGTAATTATTTTAATACCTATTTATCTATTATTAAGTACTGGGGACGTGTCCTCTCTAACGTACTTCTTTTACGTAACGTTAATATCTGGCCCATTTACTGTGATTTTGGGTGGTAAATAATTCGAAATATTAATGTAACCGCACAATTATCTTTTAAACCCGTTCTTATTGTAAATTAATACCGTACAAACATACACATTTAAATAGTTCGCAAAATACACGAATATTTTTGTTTAAATAATCATTATATAGTATTAAGATATTATAAAAATTTCATATTGTCCTTAGAAAGGTTTTCGATATCCCTTAATAATTTCTTATAAGTTGTATTGTACTGATTTAAGTACCTATCAACTAATGTTTTATTAGGTTTTCAAATTTTTTTGTATGTTTTCAATTATTTTTCTTTTTGTACAATCTTCGTCGTCCAGAGATATAACTCATAGGGGAAAAAAAAACTAGCTTAATAGTTATTATTGTTTTAAACCTACTCTCTCAAAGAAAAATTTAATTATTTTTTATATGATTATTTTAACAAAGTTATAGTTGAGTAGTAATTTCTATAACATAAAACAATAATTAATTATAAAATAATAATATGTATTTAAAACTATTATCCTCAAACTATTATTTTCAAGTACATGCCATGAAAATAATTTTAGTATTTGATTTTAAAGTAACATTTTTATATAGTAATATAAGTCCAAATATTTTTTTTTTTAAGTTACTTTTAATATTATTATTGTCAATTAAAATGAAATGAAAAATATTTTAAAGAGATAAGATACAACATGATTATGTTTTTAACTAGGTACCTATTAATATCTTCTACACTAGATAACTGATTTTTCTTTCATTGTATAACTTCATACAATATATATCAAGATAATTGATGTAACGACTAAGAATAATAATTATTTAATATTTTTATTTTCTGAACTATATCACAATCCTTAGTAATATTCATCAGTACTGGACATATTTTTTTTTGTTCCTTATTAATAAATAATGTATTTATTTGGTTTCCGATATTATTGTTACAGTAATTTTTTTCATATTCTAATATTTAATAAATCAACTTAGTAGGTATATTTCGAAATCGTTGAATAATACCTATACCATAAAATATAAATACCAGTACATCTATTATATTATTTTATAACTTATAAGTCGGTGCTAATTGAGTATTAAATGTGTGATTTAAATGCATTTTTTGTATTTTCTAGTCAATCATATTGGTCATCGCATTGGTCGGTTACTCACTGGGTACACCGTACGGATATGGTGGAAGTTCATCAAAAGGATATGGAAGTCAAGGTCAATACCAACAAGGCGGCCACGGTGGTGGTTATGAACACGGCGAAAGCCAAGGACATCATGGTGGAAACCATGGTGAACACCAACAGGGTAGCCACCATGGTGGTAGCCAACATGGACACCAAGAACATGAAAATCATGGTTCAAACTATGAACATGGAAGTAGTCACCATGGATCAGAATATCAGCATGGTGGAAGTCACCATGGATCAGAATATCAGCAAGGTGGTCATGGACATGGCAGTAATCACGGATCAAGTTATGGTCACGGTGGTGGAAGTCAAGGACACGGTGGACATGGTTCAAATCATCACGGACACGGCAGTGGTCACTACTAAAACTTTCATTACATTTTTGATGCCATCCGAATCTCCTTTTATTATTTACTACGTCACCATTTTCTTGGGCGTACGACTAAAAAGTCATAATATAATTGACGACTTTTAGTATTATTTATTTCATCACTATTTATTTCTCAATTATAAATTTGATTTTAATACTGTACCTACATAATATAAGATTTCTATTTGTAAACATTATAACATGACCGAATAAAATTTTTTTCTATAAAAAACAATAATAATTTGTATTTACATAATTATTAGTTAACCTTATCGATCACAAAAATAGGCATAATGTGATAACAAAATAAATAGAATACGTGTTATTTGTCGACGATACGATACATAACGAATAGGCAATCAGTTATTGACCAGGGCAAGTAAGTAAATTTAGTCACATATATTAAGTATGTATCGCATTTTTTTGGTACATATGCATAGAAAATCCTTTCTTAAATTTTTTTATCCATGAAACCCTTCTTTATGTCCACTTTTATCGTGGAGCTCCTACTTTTTTTTTTAGCTTATTTTAGTGTTATATGCAATAAAAATTATAATTATATTATATGATAATTATACTATAGATTATAGAGTTTATACTATAGGCTGCTATACCATATACATTATTATTTAATAGAAAAACATTTTTTTTTCTCAATAGCCATTACTAATTTTTATGGTTGGATATTTTAAACTATTTTTCTTGAACATTTTGAAAAAAATTACTTAAGCTTCACGGAGTCCTGGGGTTCCGTGGAATATAGTTTAAGAAACGTTGGGCCATAGGATATAGTTTTAAGCAATAAATTCTACAACTATCATAATATAAACACAAACTTTAAAATAATTATGTTTAGTATGATTTTATTAATATATCATCATATATGCTTAAAATATAGTGCTTTATAGTATTGGGTAAGTCAGTAAGTTTACTAAGCTACTATTAAAAGTAATGAAATTACTTTACTTATTAATCTAATAAAATAGTAAAAAATTGTAAAATTGTTTTCATTCTAAAAAGTAACAAAGGTTTTTTTTCGTTAAAAAAAAAAAATTTAATTTTGTAACAATATTAATAAAACCTATAACTTTATTATATTATTTACTACTTGCAGTTATATTAATTTTTGAACTGTACTACATTATCTCGCACTATATTGGGTTAGTTTAAACTGTCCAATTTATAAAGTTTTGTCATCAAGTTCGAACGATTGAATACTTACTTATTGCACCGGAGTTTTAAAACAGCTATATTTACATAGACAAAGAAATTGTGTATATTGAATTTATATTATGACTTAGGTTAAAACTTAAAAGTGATCATAAAATTAAACTTATCAGACGATAGTTAATATGTACAAAAACTTTATAATACCAGTCCACGAGAGCTATACATTTACAGGAAACTTTTTGTGTGTTTAGAAATTATAGCTAATTATTTATGATAATTGTAATTAAATTTTATCAAGCTGATATATTAAAAAACACTGTAAATTAAATCGTAAAGAGTTAAAGTTAAATATTTGTATTTCCAATATTCGTATTATAGGTAATTTATAAACATGTTATATTTTTCAAATTATTTTATAATTTTATAATTTTTTATAACACCAAACAATTTATTTAAACCGTAACGCATTGAATTATAGGGATTAATTATCAAAAGTAATTTTCATTACATTTTTATTACTTAAAAAATATTTTAACGAAATTATGTAACATGTTACTCGTAAAAAAAAATACCGTTACATTACCATTTACCACTTAATACTGGTGCTTTACCTATTTTCTAACTTATAAGTAATAGCTGCTTGAAATGGATTTTATTGTTACATATTGTGCAATTAACTGCAGGGATGGATTAATTGAGGCACTGCGAACTAAGTGGCAGCATTGGGTGACAAAATTATGTTGAATATTTATTTTGTTTTTATATAATAAAATGAAAAAAATGTTTTCGATTTATTTTAATATTTTAAAATTTTGAACGGTATATTTTGTATTCGTTTAGTTTTAGCAAAGTAATACTTAGTTTTTTTTTTTCAGGAATTCGTTAAAGACGACAGCAATTAAGTTTTGTTTAAGTTGATCTAATTGTTTATAAAATACATACATAGATAGGTACTAAGATATAATACTATACGTTATACAAGCATTTGCTTTATTTAGGTGGTATCGGTATGAATCCATTTGTTTATAATTGAATTAACCGTCTACCGATATGTATACACGTACACGTGAATTGTTTAGAAATTGATTGCGAGTGACGACAATGGTGTTTACACGTTTCTGGTGAGCATATTGATACTATAAAATCTAGACTAAAATATAATTTAATATTTATTTTTATTTTACATAATACATTACATATAAACAGATAAAAGTTCAGTAGGTATTGATATAAAAATTAATCAAAATAAAAGACTGATAATTAATGTTGTGTTAAATTTAATTTGGCATAGTGTGGCAAACTGCTGAATCCTATCCCTAACAATTAATCCTTATCGTAACTGAATTAAAACTTACTAGTCTTTATTTATTTTGTATCTATATTTTTGAAAAATGTATTCATTGGTGGACCAATCAAATGGCTTTAGCGTCTGTAAAGACTTAAACTTTAAATAATTAATAACTATGCACCGATGGATTTTCTAATGAAATAAATATTAAGATTAAATTCTTTGAAGAAAAATCAAAAATTATTATTTTTTTTTTTAATTATTTGTTATTTTATTTACCTACATTTTTGAATTTTTTTTAAAATGTTGATTCAGGTTTAATTTAAAATTTGAATAGTTCACATGGCTGAGATACCAAATGTGATATGAATACCTAATGTCAGTAATAGTGATTGTTAGTACTGTAGGCGTATTGCAATTATTGTTGGTAGGTATAAATTTAATGTATAATGTATATGGCACATACATATGTTCCTATTTCGTAGTAGGGTTGTAATGGACAGATGTACGTATATTATGTAATATTGTCGTGTGTATTTAGTTTTTATCTTTTTTGTCTTTCAAACTATTAATTTGTTTAATTTTCATTATTTTATATCAATAGTCAATATGAATTATTCCAATGTTTATAATAATATAATGTTACTATTATTATAATAACTCAAACATATTATTCTTAATCACAAATGCTTATCAATTAGTATATTATAATGTTTTTTTTTAATACAAAATATTATTGTGTAAATATATTTACGTATATCAACTACATCAACAATAAAATTCAAACCCAACAAAAATATAAATAATTTTATTTTTTTTCTTGCGAAGTTCAAGGTTATAGATAGTCGTGAATTTATAACGCTCCATGTAGTAGTTAGCTATACATGAACTGAAAACACGTTTATTTCCTATATGTATATATATATATATATATATAAACATAATGTATATACATTTTATTTAAATTGGTGATATAGTAAGACCGATATATATTATGTGTATATTATATATATATATACGAATCCACATATTACGTACATTTAGAATATTATAGCTTATAACTTACAATATTATAAATAATTACTGACGTAAAACATTATCAGGAGAAATATAAAAAATTAGATGAACGATTCATTCGCTAAATATATTATTATACGTAGAAACGTAAAATAATTATATATGAACTTGTAAACAAAAATATGCGTGGGAAGGCCACTCGGTCTGATGGAATAATCACAACATAATATTCAATTAATTTTTATTATTTAAATGTTTGTTTTTTTCTTATTATTTTCATGTAATCATAATGTCAAGTAGACAGTAGTAAATATTTTATAAAGTAAAATAGGGTTTTTTTTTTTTTAACGTCTTGTTCTGATAAAGCGTATAAAGTAAAATATTAAATTTTCCTAACTATTACCTATTGTATATTGAGATTTATTAATTGAACTAATCACAATAATTTGTACAATTTAATATTAGTTTATTTCATTATGTAGTATAATATATTTTAGTATAATAATTGTGCATGACATTTGAATTAAATTTCTTTTACAATATCAGTAATTTGAATTAATTTAGTATTGTTGGAGTTTATAATATTTTCGTAGAATTCAAAAAATATCCATGTAGAATTTATATGGTATAAATTTTACTCAGAGCCCCTTCAATATAGTACACTGAATCAAAAAATGTACAGGGTTTATTGTATAATATATTTTTAAGCCCGTTTAATGTTAATGATGTCACCAGTATAAATTGATCATGCTTTGAATGTATAATAAAATTAATATATAAAATTGTACTCTCGTAGTATTTTTATATTGTTGTGTAATAAAATCAAATCATGACTTAATAAAGGTCTAAAAACTCCCATTCAAATTAGTTTTAATTTTTTATATTAAAAGTATAGAAAATTAAAAAAAGAAATAAAAACTTTCAGCAGAAAAACATAGAATTAGACATTTAGATTCTTATCGGATACTCTCCTGATGATATTTATAACATCGTCATTGCACATGGCACATCATGAATCTAATCTTCATTTCATTTTTTTTTTTTTTTTTTTTTTTTTTGAAAGAGGTAGTGAACAGTTACAACCTTTCTGAATCAATGATTACGAGACCTAATAGAGGACACAATTTTTGATGTAAAAATATAACACGGATATAATTATGTACTGCAGCTATATTATACTGTATTACTTATTATAAATAAACATCACCTTGATTAGCATGTCACTAATATTAAAATTGTTGAGCTTGCCATAACGTCTTTTGAAATTTTTTATTTCGATAAAATCTTCCGACAGTGGTAAACGGATCGTGACTAAGTTTGGTATTATTTTGAATACGGCTTCGTTATACGAGCCTATTTGGCCTAAGAGTTTGTTATACCTCGAAACATGATAATGAGACCGTTTTTTTTTTTAACTTCACCAAATTATATTATAATATTTTATTATACACTCACAGGGTATTCATCACCAGACCGTATACTCTACTCCACTCAATGGTGACAGATGGAAACAATACCTTGAAATACAAATTTGATGCAAGTCGTAAATGATATAATGCAGAATTTGATAAAACTTTTTTTGTACATTAACTTTATGTTTAGTAATAATCTCATCATACGGTTTTGTTTCTCAGCTCTCACGGATTGTAACTTCCGTTGATCGGTAAATGCCAATTATTAAATGTGTCAATAATCTATAAATATAAATATATTACATAATATATTTACAATTTGTTTACTAAACTTTAGGTTACTGAATGCTCAATATATTTTTGTAAATTTTTTGACACGTTTAATATATGTATAGGTATAATTGTTTATATATATGGTTGTAAATTTGTTTTTAAATCTTAGTATTAAATGATTTAATTTTTTTTTTACAGTAATTTTTGAAATAAAATAAAATAAATATATTTTTTTGCTGTTTTTACTACTTATTTTAGATTTTTTTTTTAACAATGTATATTGATACACATTCCGAGACCTAGTTACGAATTTATTGCCATTAATAACGATTAAAGCCGGTTTCAAACCACACTGACGTATTACCGACATTTTGTTAACTGTGTATGTATAAATGTATAATTAAATGTAAACGGAACACGACACGGCGTAGATACGAGTATAACTGTATATTAATTTATTTTATACTGTGTAGTTAAAATAAAAAAAAAAAAAAAAAAATGAATTAATTCGAATTTTAATCGACTGATTAAAAAATAATAAATAACATTTTAGAAGACTAAAATATTTATTATACATATATACAGTTATTGTAAAGAAGCAATCGTTTTTCCTCAAAAAATTTTATAAAGTGTACAACTTTGTTTTATAGATCTATCATTAACGTATAACATTCATATTTTGTTTCGAACTATTGTCTAATAATAATAATTAGATGAATTTAAATTGAAATACAATACTGTATTAGTACGCATATTGAATATCCTACGATGTTATCTATTTTAAGTATAACATTCGTATATTTGTTTATATAATTTGCACGTGATAGGATTTTGTACAATATATAAACATAGTACCTATTATACTTTATACCTAAAACTTAAACAATATGTGACTAGCATATATAGCGTACACATTATACACAAGTATATTATTATTAAAATAAGTAGTGGATTAAAGTGAAACATTTCAAAAAATATTGATTAATCAATACATTTTGTATTATATAAAAGATAAGAAATACATTATGTGTCGAACACAGTAGTGTAACTAACCTAATCTGCTGTTCGAAAAATAAAATAAGGTAGTTATTCGTTAAGGGAAAATCAATCTATTCTAAAACCCCCGTTGTTGCTCAAAGCTCAAAGGCAGAAAGATTAATATAATTTAACAAGTAAATATTACCAGTTATAATAAAATTATAAGGAATATGTATTTAGATTTATTTTCAGATTAAGTACTAATATGTATAGGTAAATTCGTTATTTATACTGGCTAATGCAAAAAATACGAGTTGCCTACCTATACAATATCCTGAAGATCAATTTGAATGCCTATTAATTAGTTTACTATTTAATTTATAGTATAAACCAGGGGTCGGCAACCTTTTTAACCACGCGGGCCATTTTTTTTTCAATTGTTCATCAAGAGTCATATTAAAAAAAAAAGTTACATATTATGATATAATATATATAATTGTATTGCTATTATAAAAATGTTAGATGAGATTATATTTATAAAGGAAAAAGAATTATGTAATATTGAAAATTATATGAAAAATGTTATTGAATAAAAATAAAACACAAAAATTAATCACCTTTGTGCAGGCCATTAAGAATTGCTTTGCGGGCCGCGGGTTGTCGACCCCTGGTATAAACTATAATTTATGTAATGTAACAATATAAATTATTTTTACTCGCTAATTGACTATCTTTTCATGAATATTTCAATTGTACATACAGACAGTGCCTAATCTCACGCACTTAAATATATTGAAATCAGATGAAATGTCCTCCAGAGACGATTAAGTATTAAATGTAACTTTTTTTAATTAAAAAAAAAATTACCATCCTAAATTAAACTTACAAGAAAGTTATGATTTCATTTAAACAAAAAATAATAATAATAATAATAATAATAAAAGTCTTAAAATGAAGATCACATTTATAACAATAATAAATTTAATTTTAAGACATAATTAAATAACATTTAAATATATAAAGTTATGAAATTTAACATGATACATAAATCAAATCCAGCGGATTTATAATCATTTCTTGTTTTAATTTTTCAAATTTGCATTTTACATGATATAAAATAAATTCATTAATTTAAATATGCATTCATCTTAAATCTAACAAAAGTTTCTCATCAATGACAAATTATATAGTAAAAAAAAAAGAATTTAAAAATTACAAATGTAAATCATCAATACTTCATTAGGGATTAGGCATCGTATCACCGCGGCATACCAGCAGATATTTCAAATCAAAAACTAATGTAGTTATTCAGCAACATTTTTATTTTTATTTAAGATATAAAAACTGATAAGGAATCTTGTATTACATTTAATAATCCAAAAAACAGAGAACATTTTTTAATCTAAACAATAATTTGTAACTTTCGACATTTTATTGAATTTTGTCATAAATTATTGATTACCTAATGAAAATTGCAAATACAGCGTTGTTAATTTTAAAAAATGAATAATAAATAAAATAGTTTACATAAAAGTGTAGCTATGATATTTTTTATTTATGAAATGATTTAAATATATTAATTTTTATTTATTGACACAACTCTGTACCTTTTGTCATACACTAGGTGCTAAATAACTGACCCCTGTAAGCAAATATTTTGTTTTAGTTGTAAAATCTTGGAAATACGGAACTTAACTTTCTAGATCGTCAATAAATTATCAATCCCTGAACTGATAGTTCGTATTTTACCAGAATGATTTATCCTATTATCTAGCACTATTTTTACTACTATCGCATTTCAACCAATTTAAAAGCACTTCAATCTTGAAAAGTACTGTTTCAGAGCAGAATATGGGTCTGGTATTAGTATTGCTTATAGTTGATATCAGTGAATTAAATTGAAGTGTAACGTTCTCTCTCTAATTTGATTCCCTGAGTAAAGCAACATAATAGCTAATAAAACATAAATTATTTATATTATAACAAATAAATTCAAAAAATATAATATTGCTTGCATAAGTAATATTGACTGCAATGGTCTAGAATAATGCATCAGTAATCATGCATTGTTTGCCAAATAGAATAACAAATATAATAATATTTAATACTTGTTTATTTTATAATTTTATCGTCAGTATAGATATATTTGAACACAACTCATGGTTCATATTATTTTGTTCTTCAATTATTTATCTGTCATTTTTCATTCGTAATGCAATATAGTTTATTTTTATAAATGTGTGTTACAAAACTAATTTTAATTTAAATGTTTTTTTAATGAAATTTTCAAGAAGATTTTGGAAATAGACACTGAGGTTCTTGTCTTTATGTTTTCTAATATTTTCATACTCCATCTGTAGGCGTTCATAAAGGAATATAGATGTCATAATAGAAATAATGAAACGTAAAAATATGTTTATTCTATGTTATTAAAATTAGAGCGGTAGTAAAAGATGAGTGGAATTTAAGAAATAATTTTAATACTTTTATTTAAATTAAAATTATTTTTATAACATATATTATAATATTAATGTGCAGTAGATTATATTTATTTTCAGATATATGTTACAATGTTGATTCAGTGAACAAAATATATCAATATAAATGATTACTTCAAATGTTAACTAACATTTAATTGTAGAGTACCCTTTATTGAATCATCATTAATATTATGTGTAGTCATGTAAATTCAGCATTGTCAATGGGAGTAATATTCAGGTCATAAAAATATTATTTTATAAAATAAAAATTTTACCAAGCAGTAAATATTATTTTAGCTGATATGCATTAGCACTCATTAATCGTGACATTTCCTCATTATCTTCTGTGTGGACTAGGCCTAAGTTTACTCTCCGGAAACCACAATAAAAACGCGCCACATGCAATACCTCATGCAACATTAAGTGATATAAAGTCGATTTTCATAATGTGTAAGGTGGTGAACTTGCAATAATTATTATAGTTGTTGTATTAGCATTTAAAATAGCTGTAACAATAATGATTTTCTACAGTTTTCTACAGAATACTTATGTTAGAAGTTTTGTATTTTATCGATTTTGTTAAAATATAAATAATAATATACCAAAAATATTTGCGTGCTTACATTTTATTATGATTTACAGGTAAGAAAACATTGACGTTAAATCAATTTTTAAAA